>NC_087205.1:71349422-71356922 GCF_015104395.2 Macrobrachium nipponense
CCCACGTGCACGACGAGATGGAATGGCTGCTTCTTTGTCTGGATAAAAGACAAAGAAAATCACTGGCGATACGATAATGGAGACGGCAATCTGCCACAAGGCCAGCGCTATTTTCGACGATTTGATTGCCCAGGCCGAAGACGACAGAGGAGAAGGGACATCAACGCCAACCCCAGAGTTCAAGGCTTCGCATGGGGGTTCGAGAAATTCCGTAAACGGACTGGCATCCATTCGGTGGTGCGGCATGGGGAGGCTGCCAGCTCGGACACGAAAGCGGCCGAAGCCTTTAAAAAGACGTTCGACGAGATGATGACCAAGGAAGGCTACAGTTCTCAGCAAGTCTTCAATTGTGATGAGACTGGCCTTTTTTGGAAAAAAATGCCTCGTCGGACGTACATCACGCAGGAAGAGAAGAAGCTACCCGGGCATAAGCCTATGAAAGACAGGCTTACGCTCGCACTTTGTTCCAACGCCAGTGGGGATTGCAAGGTGAAGCCCCTACTGGTGTATCATTCCAAGACTCCTCGAGCCTTCAAGGCCCACAAAGTGCTTAAGGAGAAGCTTCCAGTGATGTGGAGGGCTAATGCGAAAGCCTGGGTAACGAGGCTTTTGTTCACGGAGTGGGTAAATCTGTGTTTCGGCCCGACAGTGAAGAAATTCTTGGAAGAGAAGCGCCTCCCTCTGAAATGTCTGCTGGTGTTGGACAATGCCCATCCCCACCCTCGTGGCCTCGAGGAAGATATCCTAGCGGAGTATTCCTTCATCAAGGTTCTGTATCTTCCGCCTAACACCACCCCTCTCCTCCAGCCCATGGACCAACAAGTGATATCGAACTTTAAGAAGCTGTATATGAAACATCTTTTCAAGAGATGTTTCGACATCACCGATACCACAAACCTCACCTTGCGTGAATTTTGGAAAGAGCATTTCGACATCGTCATATGCATCAGACTCGTCGACCAAGCTTGGCAGGAGGTTTCGAGGCGAACCTTGAATTCCTCGTGGAGGAAACTCTGGCCTGATGCCGTATCCGCCCAAGACTTCAAGGGATTCGACGTGGGCGAAGCTGGTGCTGCAGATTCAGAAAAAGTTGACGATCCTGAAACTGTTTTGCAACCAGATCTTGACAAGATCGTTGCACTCAGCAAGTCCAAGGGGCTGGTTGTCGACGAGGACGACATCAACAACCTTCTCGAGGAGCACCAAGAGGAGCTTACGACGGATGACCTGAAGGAGTTGGAGGCCATGCAACATAATGTCGTTCAAGAGGAGTTCTCTAGCAGCGGCGAGGAGGAGGAGGACGACTGTATGACAACGGCAGAAATTAAGGATGTTCTAGCCGCTTTTCATAAAGTGCAATCATTTGTAGAAAAAAGACACCCCGAAAAGGCTCACACAGGTCGTATGCTTGCGCAGTTCGATGACGTTTGCCTGAGTCGTTTCAGGAACATTGTCAAAAGTAGGCAGAAGCAATACTTCCTTGGATAGTTTATTTTTTAAAGAGGCCTTTAGTAGTATTAGCAGGAGTAAGTAAAAAGGAAGAACCAAGTGAATACTCAAAAAAAACAGAAAGTTGAAAGCGGTGATGAAGTTGAAATTTTGTAAAAAAAAAAAAAAAAAAAAAAAAAAAAAACTACGAAAGTATAAAAAAAAAAAATTTTTAATCAAAAAAAGACAAAAACAATTTTTTTAATTTTTTTTTATTTTAGTTTTTTGTAAAGTTAAGTGTTACAGTTTTGTTAATGTGTTTCGTAAATTTTAGTTTATGTATGTTTTCCTTACATTTTTTTATGTGTTTCGTAAAGTTAAGTGTACGTACGTACGTATCTGCCGTTTGTCCTCCTCCTCTGTCGCCACTTTCGGAGATAGCCTCACTTGAAAGGTAAGCTTCCACATTTTACTACATACGTACAGTATTTCTTATACACCATGTACACTAATACACTTTATTTACAGGTAATTAGCACTACATTATTAAGTTAGGTATTGAATGGTCCAAATTGTTGTAGTATTTCATTGTTTATAGGTCAATTTAGCTTTATTATGAAATTTACTGGGGTGTTTTGGAGGGCGGGGGTTGGAACGGATTAGCCATTTTACATGTAAAATGTGGTCCAAGATACGAAAAACTCATGATACGAAGGGCGCCTTGGGACGGATTAATTTCGTATCTCGAGGTACCACTGTATATACAGTGGGCCCCCGTATTCGCGGATTTTTTTCTGGACCATATCTAACCATTATTTGCGGTGAATTCGCCTATTCGCGGGATTTTCCGACGATAAATAATCACTAATTAGTGTATTTTGATGTTATTTTCATGCTTAAAAACATTTTTATGATACAAAAACGATTTATTGATTTTAAAATATTAATATTGATCAATACTGTATTAGTAAGTTTAATAAGATTACATGATATCACATATATACTAATAATTCTCTCTCTCTCCCTTACCTGGGATGTATGCTTTTTGTGTGATAAATGATTTACTAATTTCTAATATTAATATTAATGTAAAGAGCATCTACTTCAAGAAAAAAAATACTACATTGAATTAGTAAGATTTTAGTTTAATAAATTTCAAAAATTATGTAAGAATGAGGAAATCCCAGTCTTCACGCATCTTTCTTTCGAACTCCAGGTCTCTCTCTCTTCTCTCTCTCTCTCTCTCTCTCTCTCTCTCTCTCTCTCGCTCTCTCTCTCTCTCTCTCTCTCTACTGAGATGAGAGATTTTATGGTACACGTATGATATAATATGTTTATTAATATTTTCATATGATAATAATAATAATAATAATAATAATAATAACTAATAATAATAATAATAATGATAATTGTAATTACAAAAATCATATGTGAAAGTATTTTACAAATACTACGATAATCTCTCTCTCTCTCTCTCTCTCTCTCTCTCTCTCTCTCTCTCTCTCTCTCTCTCTCTCTTCTTTTTACAGAGAAGCATATTTTTTTGGATGATGATTTACTAACTTTCAAAAATCAATATTAATGTTAACAGCAATAATATAAATTCATTAAAGAAAATACTAAAGTGAATTAGCAAGATTTTAGTTTATAAATACAACTGTTGCCCTCTCGATGGTCACATATTTTCTCTCTCTCTCTCTCTCTCTCTCTCTCTCTCTCTCTCTTTTACTGAGATGAGAATTTTCTATGGTACATGTGTATGTTTATTAATATTTTCGCATAATGATAATAATAGTAATATAATTAATTTCAAAATTCATATGTTATAGTATTTTATAGAAGTACAATAATCTATCCATTTCAGTCTTTTAAATAAGGATAACCCTCCCCCCCCCCCTCTCTCTCTCTCTCTCTTTTGCCGACACGAGATAGTGTGTCTTAGTGGTAATTCTCGCCCTCGTGTTTTTGGGCTGGACAATGTAATGTATGTTGTATTTAAGGACATTACTACATTTTATGGTAAAATAATAATATACAGCACTAGTTTACAAATAATATTTAGTTTCGTGAGATTAAACAGTAACAATACCATCTCTCTCTCTCTCTCCTCTCTCTCTCTCGTCTCTCTCATCTCTCTTGCCACACGAGATAGTGTGTCTTAGTGGTGATTCTCGGCCTCTGGTTTGGGCTGGACGATGTAATGTAGTGTGGGTATCTTTAAGGGGACATTATACATTGTTAGGGGTAAATAAAATAGACAGCACTATTTACAAGAGTAATATTTAGTTTCGTGAGATTAAACAGTACAAAATACCATCTCTCTCTCTCTCTCTCGCTCTCTCTCTCTCTCTCTCTACTCTCTCTCTCTCTCTTTCTTACTTACGTATGTTTATTTGTTTTGTAGTATAAATAAATAAATGATTTACCTTATAAACTAATTTTCAAATATTAATAAGATTAATTAAAAAAAGCTATTCTCAGTCTTTTTTATCCACTTGGAGGAACGTGGGCGGAGGAGTATATGACAGTTTGATATATGTATTGGCGGAGGGGAAGGAGTCGGAGTTTAGGAGTTATTCTCTCTCTCTCTCTCTCTCTCTCTCTCTCATTATTATTCTCTCTGTCTCAGAAATAATTCATATTTTCACTCTTGATGGTCAGATATATGATGTTGCCATTCACTGGTCACTCTCTCTCTCTCTCTCTCTCTCTCGCTCTCTCTCCTCTCTCTCTCTCTCTCTCTCTCTCTGTTATTGCTGTAGGTATATATTTTTAATGGTAAAATGTTTAAGATGACTTTGAAATGATATTAATAATATAACCTCAAAGATTAATACAGTAATAGGTTAGTAATTTTAGGTATATTTGAAGTAGGATGTTATTAAAGGTATACATTTGGTATCTGAATTTTCAAGATAGGCAGTTATAAGCATTTTTAATGGTGGTTCTAACTATTCGCGGGTTTTAACTATTCACGGGGGTGTCTGGTACACATCCCCCGTGAATACAGGGGGAACACTGTGTGTGTATATATATATACTATATAATATATATATATATATATATATACATATATATATATATATATATATATAAGTATATATATATGTGTGTGTTGTGTGTGTGTGTGTGTGTGTGTGTGTGTGTGTGTATGTATGTATGTATGTATATCTAACCCCTCTTTTGACAAAACTACTCAAATTGAAAACCCTTATCTGTTGACAGCTGGCACCCTCTATCTGCAAACATGTCATTAGGCTATTAAGCTCACATAAATACAAAAATATACTATTTATTACCCAAAGCAGATGAACATAAAATGGAACAGAATGATTATTAAGTCATAGTGATAAAAACCCAATTCTGCCCTACACAGAAAACTATTAAGTTATCATTCCACTCTCCTGGCTTAGTCTAAGTAATCACTCCTAGACTCAAAATGTCAATTGTTACACTGTATTAGTCAAGTTTAGAGAATCCCGTCTCTAGTATCATGGTATAGAGCCCATCTGTAATAAAGATATATTCATTACATTTCTTATAACACAATATTAAGTAAAGAGATAACACTTCACACTTCTCTCTATCAAGGCAACAGGCAACTATTTCTAAGTCAATTTAAAATATGTGCAATACCTTGAGATGGGGGTTTTCTCCCGACACTTGGCATTCCCTCAACCGTCTTTCTTCCTATCACAAATGAATGTGTCTTTCCCTCAATTGCTTTGACCAGTCAGACCTATGACATACGCAGAAACGAATGTACATACCCACCACGCCTCAAAACCGCCTGTGGCAACAGTATGGACAGCCACCAGCTTAAAAATGCATAAGAGCCACTAATATAGTATGTAATTCACTAACATTGATTCATACCTGTAAGAGATATATATTATATATAATATATATATATATATATATATATATATATATATATATATATATATATATATATAATTCCAGAGTGCGGTACGCACAGCAGTTGTTTATCAAACTGAATTGTTAAAATACATGAGATGAGGTACATTAATTCAGAGGTAAGTGCCAGGATCACTCTACAAATGAATGTGACAATGTACCCCAGGCACAGGTGCCAAGGAGAGCAAGGGGCTTTTTGTTTAGTGTGTTAATGACGTCCCTTCTTCTTCTTCTTCTTATTCCTCCAGGGCCTGGCTATACCAGTCCTCAGAGTAGACGGAGGCACCGACTCTGGGGTAAGGCCAGAAATGCCGTCAGGAGCAGAGGCAGTGGTAGCCTGAGGGATTTCAGGAGAACACCCTACTTCGGTATCTGCAGCAACCATCGTAGAGGTGGAACCTACTGCAGGGGAGGCCCTCACTTCGGTTGCTGCGACAGCCATCGTAAGGGTAAGAATCCGGGCTGACTCCTGGTCGGGCAGTTCCTGGTCATCCAAAGGAGGTGTAAAGGTGAGGTCTGCCGAAGGTTCATCCTCGGGCGACAGAGGTGAGGGTGAAGAACTCATGGAGTTGGGATTGGCCATGGGCTGTGGTAAGCTCCATGCCTGTTGGAGGATCTCCTGTAGGAGGATCCTTGATTAGGTTAGGCGCCGGTGCTAGCTCGGGGCCAGGCGCAGATGCCAAGGTCTGTGGTGGCTCTACGTCCAGGCTGGACGGAGCTTGGCACTGCTCAGTGCTGCCAAGTGGCACTGGCAGAGAGTTGAGGTCAGCTGGACCTGTGACGGGTACCGGAGGTGCAATACCTCTCAGCGGGCCCTTGGTAATGGGAGACAGAGGCTCCTGTCTCTCGTGGATGGCTATGCCTTGTGGAACATGGACAGTGTCTGCTGCTGGTAGCTTGCTAGGGCACCTAGGCCAATTCGTGGAGTGCCCTATTATGTTGCAGGGTTTGCAGCGGAACTGTGAATGATCAATCTCCCTACTTGGTAACGGGGGAGACTGCGGGTGGCCTCACTTCCGGGGGGAAGTAGGTCATGGATGGCTCCTTGCTTTGGAGTGGTTTGCCGTGGGGTTAGGGCCCCTAGGCTTTTTGAACTGTGAGGGAGACTTCATGTCTTGCCCTAGGAGGAGGTCATAACCTCCTGGAATGTAGCTTGCAACTGCAAGAGTACATGAGCTGTTGTGTTAAGGTTAAGGTGGAGGTTCGTGCGACTCTCAATTGGACAGTGGGAAGGATCATCTTAATGTGGTTGATGCCTTCAATGGTAATCAGTTGACGTCTGTCAATATTAGCCCCTCAGGGGATTCGATCTTCCCGTATCAGGAAGATTTGAGCGCCAGAGTCGTCAAAGGCTCTGACGTGGCTTGGCGGATAATGACCTTGGAGGGGTGCGACGGTTATAGGGCCCTGAGCTGGGGGTCCTAGTGAGGAAGAATTGGTGACGGCCATTGCGATGGCGGGAATATTGTGATTAGCGCACCCTCCGTAATTTCCAGACATGTGACCCTGGCAGCCACAGTCTCGGCAGAACTGGTTCCAGAATTAATTCCGTGGCGCTGGGTGATAAGGCCGAGATGGCACCACAGGTTGCGAATCTGTGGAGTCACCCAGGCTTGCAGTGTGCTCTGGTACAGGTGAAGCGTCCTCTCTGGCAGTGATTTGAGGAGAGGTAGCTTGGCCCTGGAGTGGTGTGGGGGAGGGACATCCCCTGAGGAGGTCCCGTCCCAATAGGAAACCAACTCCATGCCGAATTATACTCACTACGCCGAGGCGGTGAGGTTTGGTGCACCAAGGAGTGGTGACCTGCAGGACAACTGTGGGAACGGTCTTGGACTGCCCTTCGACCCAAGTCATGGCCCACCTGATGTGCTCGTCGACTGTGGCACTGGCTGGCACTTGGTCCCGGTCTATGAGACACAGATCGAAGCCGGTATCTACCGTAACTGGCAGGGTCACTGGTAGGGTAGAGCCATCCAGGGGTGCCACTGTGACTGAAGTGGTCCACACCCGCTCAGAGTGAGACCTAGACTCGGGCATAACGGCTGAGGAGGTTGTGGCACTGATCAGGTGGACGTGCCTGGTCAAAGGCACATGCTTGGGGCTCCCGGGATATTCTGGGGAGTAGCGCCCTGTAGCCCCACAGGCTCTGCAGGA
>NC_087205.1:71361922-71364422 GCF_015104395.2 Macrobrachium nipponense
TGTGCTCCAGCATTTTCCACTGGCTCGTCTCCCAGGTACCCGGCCAACCCCGGGTATGGGGGTACTGGTTTATTGGTGTGAAACACTACGCTGTCTTCGAGCACCGGACGCAAGTGCGACAGGTGGTGCTCGCTCACAGCCCCTGTGCGAATATGCTGAATCACAGCAGAGGAGTGCTTGATCTCCTTCACACGATACGGTCCCATATATGACAGTTCGAGCTTGTGTTTTGACAGTTGCATTTTCTTCAAGTAGATTCGATCTCCAACCTGTATTAGGGAATCGTGAGCCCGAAACCGTCTGTCATACCACTTGACGTTTGCCCTCAACAGCAGACGTTGCTTAGCTTGGAACACACGTCGGGTCGCATTACAAAACCACACCCGGTACTGTTTCACTTTATAAAGGGGCATCTGTTGAGGGTCCAAGACCACTGAGTACGGCAGTCGGATGTCTTGTCCATACATCAAAAAGAAGGGTGTGTCCCTAATCGAACTGTTATATGCGGCATTAATAGCCATCTCGGCCGTCTGCAACAGACAGCCAGGAAGTTGGACTATCCCCGATGAGATATTTTAAGATGTTGACCACCTCTCTGTTGTGAGACTCAACGAGTCCGTTAGCAGATGGCCGATAAGCCGCGATGGTGACATGGTCTACTTGTAAGAGAGCTGTAAACTCGCGAATTAGTTCATTTACGAACTCACGGCCGTTGTCCGACACTAGTATTCTGGGACACCCGAATCGATTTACCAGGGAATGCAGTGCTTTAGCCACTTCTTTTGCCGATTTGTCTATCATTGCGTACACGTGTGAAACGCGTGAACGCATCCACAAACACATAAATATATCTAGGTTGTCATTGCACTGAAGGTAGTGGTCCTACCGCATCCATATGCACTCTATCCCACTTCACTGGCACCACAGTCCATAATCGGGCCTTCGGAATCACCGTTCTGTGCTTTTTCATCATGTTGCATACATGACAATTACTTACAAATCTAGTTATGTCCCTACGCATGCCAACCCAAAAGAAATGTTCACCGGCTCTTCTAAGAGATCTTTCTATGCCTACATGTCCAGCATAAGGACTAACATGAATCATGTGTATGGCTCTCTCTACTAAGGCTCGAGGAAGAACGACTCGGGCTCGGACATCTCTGGGCCTTTTTTCATATTTACACAACAAGACGTCTTCCTCAATGAAGAACGCATCTTTTTACAAATGCACAGAACTCGGGAACTCGTTGCTCTCACCTTTCACACAAGCCTTGATCTGACTAATCCAAGCTTCAGACACCTGACCTTCAACCAATTCTCGCACACTCCAACAACAAAAATCAACCACGCTTTCATTCTCCGGCCATTTATTCTGGAATCCCCCGGACAGAGTTCCACCTGCATTTAACCAGCTACCCCCTCGGGCACCCCCATCCCTCTGAGAGTGCTTGCGAGATTCCCATTTTCTGCGTGTCGCATTTACAATTGTTTGACTGCCATTGTTCGGAACTGTCGAAACGTTGCTGGCACTATTGCCTGCAGTGCCTGTGCCACCAACGTCACGAGGTTTCTTTTGTCATTCTTCCTTGCGCCTTGCGGCACGAGTTGTTACTCTTATGATGTTCCTGGAGAGAGCATCAGCCACCCTGTTACTTTCTCCTGGGATATGTTCAATCTTTACAATGTCAAACACTAAAATTCGCTCGATCCATCGAGCTTGGCGATTTGTAATCTCGCTCTTCTTCAGCAGGTTTGTTAATGGTTGATGATCTGTGAAAATCTTTATTTTGTGTCCCAGCAAAAAATAACGGTGTCTCTCCAGCAACCATAAGACTGCCAAAGCCTCTCGATCGAAGGTACTATCATTTTTCTCTGCCCCTTTTAATGCGCGTGATGCAAAACAAACTGGTCTTTCATTACCTTCATCGTCAATCTGGGAGATTACTCCTCCTATCGCAATATCACTTACATCTGTGGTCACAAAAAAAGGGGGATTGAACCTCGGATAAGCCAAGAGTTCGTCGCTCATTAGGGCATCTTTTAATTTCTGAAAAGCTCCTTCCTCTTTCTCACCCCATTGGAAATCAGGTTGCTTCCTTAATGCGTCTAAGGGTCTCGCTATCTGTCCGCAGTTCCTAATGAACTTCTGATAGTAACCCGCAAGTCCGAGGAAGCTGGCTACATCTTTCGCATGTTTTGGTCATGGAAATTCTTTAATTGCTACAACTTTATCGGCACAAGGCTTAAGGCCTTCGGAAGTTACTAGGTGCCCCAAAAATTCTACTTCGGCCTGGAAAAACTTACATTCTTCTAAATTTATTTTCATCCCATGACGTCTTAATGCTTCCAAAACTTGTATCAGGTTACCTTTATGCTCCTCTACAGTAGCACCAACTACAGTGATATCATCTAAATATACAAAAACCCCAAGGCCAATTATAGAGGCTAACACGGACATCATTACTCGTGAAAAATGAGCAGGGGCGTTCTTTAATCCAAA
>NC_087205.1:71369422-71561388 GCF_015104395.2 Macrobrachium nipponense
GTAGGAACATAGAAGAAAAAATTGAAATTTTAATATTAAGATGGTGGCCCGAATAAAAATGTACATATGTTAAATTATTTGTGGGTTTTCTATAAATACTGAATTTGCATTGGAAAGATTCTCTATGTATTAATACATCTACGAAAGGGATGACATTGTTATTTTCAATTTCAACAGTGAATTTTATGGATGGCACTAAATTATTCAATTTAGACAGTAAATCATTTACATCGATACCACCAGGTAAGACCACTAAGATATCATCGACATATCTGTACCATTTTAGGGGGACAAGTGTGATATTCGGGAGGTGTTGAAGGGAGAGGTGATAAAGGGTTACCCATGGCCATACCAAATATTTGTTGGTAATATTCTCCATTAAAAATAAATCTGCAATCACAAATACATAACTTATTTAGGAAATTATGTGACTAACGGACATAGGCAATTCATGAAGTACAAGTCCATTACTTAAATATTCTAGCACAGAGTCAATAGGGACTTTTGTAACAAAGAACATACATCAAAACTGACAAAAATTTCGCTATGGTTTAGTACAATGTTATTTAATTTTTCCACAAGATCAAGAGAATTCCAGATGTGTGAATTAGATACAGTTACTAGTAGCGGGGATAACAGTTTAGTAAGATATTTAGATAGTTTATAAGCAATTGATCCTACACTACTAATAATTGGGCGCATAGGTTTGTTTTCCTTATGAGTTTTGACTAGGCCATATAAATAAGGTAATGAGGGACACTTTACAGTAAACTGACACAAAAGTTCTTTTTTATCTTTAAGAATTTGTTTGATATTGATATTAAAGTTTTTTATTACTTGGTCCAACGGATTTTTTGCGAGTTTTTTGTAAGTTATTTCATCCTCTAGTAAAGTCTGCATGCGTGATATGTAGTCAGTTTTGTCAAGAACCACTAAACTATTGGATTTATCAGCCTTGGTAATGTGTAAGCTATTATCATTCTTCAATTCTTTTAAACTTTTTCTGTAGCGAGCGGGGAAGTTATCTTCGTGGTAGGCATGCGTAGCACTATATGTCATGCCTTTGATAATGTCTAAACGATTTTGTGGTAGGTCACAGTATTTTTCAAACTGACATAGAGATGTCGCTATTGATAAAGCTGAGGGTTTGTTACAAATGAAGAAAGACAGCCCAAAGCCTAATGCGCGCACTGCATTATCACTTATTTGTTTGCTCGATAAATTCACCACACAATCACTTCTAGCATTATTGGTCCAATCACTGTTGTTGATAAGGTTGTTTAATTTTCTGTCCAGTTTTCTAATCAAAGTGTCTGTAGTTCTATGAAGTTTTCCATATATTTCTTGCCTTAATGCGTGTTTCCAAGGTTGGTAAATCCAATAGTTTAGTGGTTCTTGACAAAACTGACTACATATCACGCATGCATACTTTACTAGAGGATGAAATAACTTACAAAAAACTCGCAAAAAATCCGTTGGACCAAGTAATAAAAAACTTTAATATCAATATCAAACAAATTCTTAAAGATAAAAAAGAACCAATGGGAGAGCAGGAGGATGGTGGCAAGTCTACTAGAACTAAGATGGCGGCGCGCGGCGCGAGTTTCAAAATTGTTATCGGGCGAATCTCGGACTTTCAGAAACCTTTCGTATCTTGAAAACTTTTCGTATGTAGAGCAGTAAAATTTTTTGTGTCAGCTTTCGTATCTCGAGTTTTTCGTAAGTTGAGCCATTCGTATCTCGAGGTACCACTGTATACAGATACAGTCCTAATAAGTGATATAACAAGTGATATATTACTCATATAGTTCGTTATATAATTTTAAGCTCCCCTAGTCTAGGGCTTACAATAACCCTCTCTTTCAGGCTGCTGCTGTTAAGGACGCCGCATCAACCACCCTGAAAGCCTGGGTCGGCGGGCTTCGGAAGAACGTTACCAAGGGGCAGCCATACATCCTTGACAAGAATATGGCTGTCCGTATCTTCCCCGGTGGAAAGTCTACCTGCTACGTCGACCCGGCAGCGGCGGCCCCGTACGTTGCCACCATTCAACATCAGGTGGCTCAGGCGCTAGCAGACCCGGGGAACTCAGAAATCGCAGACGACGTGGCAACACTAAATTTGGACCTCGAACCAATGGCGGTAGGTGAAGCAGGTAGTATACTAGATGAGGCAAGTTTGTTGGGGGCTCAAGGGCTTCCCTTGGGTCCGTCTGGATCTACTTCCCCTATTCCTTCTTCTGCTTCTTTCCAAGGTTTTTCAGAAAGTGAACTTTCGGTTAGGCCGAAGTCCACTCAAGCTATCCCTAAGGTGAAAGGGAAGCGTGAGATTAAGACCTTGGAGAAGACAGTGTCTAAAAAGACTACGTCTACTTCGTCTCATAAGTCTCCGGCTCACCATCTTGGAGCAGAGAAGTCGAAGTCCACCTCTTCACACTCCAAAGGGTCCAGAGGCAAGCCCTCGAGGGACAAGGCTCAGCCACCTGTGGATCCTGAGCCTTCGACCTCTACAGGGACACGCCCCAAGACTCCTGCCGTGATAAGGAACCTAGCCCCTTCGACATGGAAGCATTTACTGCAAATATCATGCAGCAAATGGGGAACTTTGTCGGGAACCTAGTTCAGGACAAGTTCGAACAGATGTTGACTCACATCTCTTCTTCTTTTGAGGAGTCGGGCCAGTCGATCTGAAACATTTCGGAAAGACTGACCAACCAGGAGAACCTGATGGCAGGTCTCCAAGAGAACCCTTCAGCAGTTCTCCCACAGCCCGGTATGGCGATGCAACCCATGCCGGACTACAACACCCTCCCTCCTTATACGGCGAGCAACCCATGGAGGGTCTCGTCTTATGCCCCCTTTAAGGACGGCATGCTAACGTTGGGGGACTGTGGTACCCGAAGGCTGGAAGACTTCAAGTTCCACCCTGCTGACCTGCAGCCCTCCTTCATTGGTTACGCCCGTCTCACAGAGACAGCGATGAGGAGGGAGGACAGAATACCCAAGGAGACTGTCATTTTCAGTCGAGATCAGGCCCAGAGAGATTGGCTGAGGAACTTATAGGACTGGGATTGCACCAATACCAAGATGCAAGCCTTTAAGAGTCCCTTTACTATCTTTGTGGTGGACGGAGAAACCCCCATTCCGTTCACCACAAAGGTGGCGGAGTTAACTCTTCAGGCCGCTATGAGGGATGAGCCCATGCCTCAACTCCGAGAGACGGAGCCCACATCTCTTTTCCTCCCAGGCACCGATGATCTTTGGGCAGATCTCCCAGCTACCTTCACAGTAGGGAAACTTAAGCCAGATTGTGCAATAACACAATATAGCAAAAGGCGTCCCAGGCTCCCAGACAATCTCATACAGGCCAAATTCGACGCTAGGACCAGGCTAGGAAGGCCCCTAAATACCCTGGTGATGACAGAGGTTTCAGCCATAACTTACAGGAACAAACCCCCTTTCAAGCTGATTGCCAAGTCACAGACACACACGGTGCAATGTGATCTCTATGACTTCGCGATTGCAAGACGCAATTGCAGGAAACACGTCCTGCAAGAGGCTACCATTCGCCACAAACCGAATAAGTTGCTCACGGCTTCCATCTGGGGTGCTGACCTCTTTCCGGAGTCGATAGTCAATTCGGTCCAGCACGAGGCGACAAGATTAATCAAAGTCTTAAGGTCCGTTGGGGACTTTCGAGTAAGAGGAAGCCTGAATCTACTTCCTCTTCTAAAAAGTTGAAAAAGCCCAGGAAATTCCAACCTTTCCAGGCTACCCAACAGCAGCAGGTGGCACAAGCAGTGCCAGTCTCTCAGGTGGCACAACCCTCCACTTCGAAGAGTCAATCACAACAGTTCCTCCTACTGACTCCCCAGAACCAGCCCTCTACCTCTTTCGCAGTATCACCGGCCTTTAATCCAGTTTTTGAAGGCCAAGCTTTCCAACCTTTTAAGAGGTTTGGAAGAGGCAGTAGGGCTAGAGGTGCATTTCGCCAAAGGGGCGGCAGAAGAACACCTAGCAGAGGCAAACACTTCCGAGGAGGACGCGGGTCACGACCTGCCCTAAGTCAGTGAGGACCCTCAGGTAGGAGGGAGACTGTTCCTCTGTCGCCACAGATGGGGATTCAGCAATTGGGCACAAAGTATTGTGTCCAAAGGACTGGGATGGAGCTGGATCAAGGGCCCTCCTCCATCCAAGACCTTCCTTCAACGGCCAACGTCGGAATTGACGGAGTACGCTCAAGAACTCCTTCAGAAAGGAGTAGTGTCAAAAGTCAGGCATTTAAAGTTTCAAGGTCGCTTGTTCAGCGTGCCAAAGAAAGGCTCAACCAAACAAAGAATAATTTTAGACTTGTCCCGTCACCACCTCTATCGATCTAACAGACGCATACTATCATATCCCAGTGGCAAGACACTTCCGCCCGTACCTAGGTTTCAGACTAGGGAACCAGGCATTCTCCTTCAAAGTAATGCCCTTCGGGTTGAACGTGGCCCCCAGGGTATTCACAAAGATGGCGGAGTCAGTAGTTCAACAACTAAGGTCTCAGGGGATAATGGTAGTCGCGTATCTGGATGATTGGCTTGTTTGGGCAACAACCATCGAAGAATGCCGCAAAGCAACGGTCAAAGTAATACAGTTTCTGGAACATCTGGGGTTCCAAATAAACAGGACCAAGTCCAGGCTAACGCCGGACTCCCGCTTTCAATGGCTCGGCATTCAGTGGGATCTAAACTCCCATACTCTGTCAATTCCGTCGGCCAAAAGGAAGGAAATAGCCAAAGCAACAAAGCAATTCCTCAAATGCAAACAAACATCAAGGAGAAACCAGGAAAGAATCCTAGGCTCTCTCCAATTTGCCTCAGTGACAGACATTCTACTGAAGGCAAAACTAAAAGACATAAACCGAGTCTGGCGCTCGAGAGCAAACAACAAGTCTCGGGATAGATTGTCAGCCATCCCGCCGATTCTCCGCAAACGACTCCGCCCCTGGGTGGAGGTCAAGAATCTATCAAAATCAATTCCTCTTCAATTTCCCCCTCCGGCATTAGTTATCCACACGGATGCTTCACTAAGCGGTTGGGGAGGGTACTCTCAGTTCAAAAAAGTACAAGGGACTTGGTCCCCTCAGTTCCGTCAGCTTCACATCAATGTATTAGAAGCTATGGCAGTGTTTCTCACACTGAAGAGACTCCTACCAGCCAAGAAATCTCATATCAAGCTAGTATTAGACAGCGCAGTAGTAGTACACTGCATCAACAGAGGAGGATCCAAATTAAGCCATATGAACCATGTCATGATAGCCATTTTTTCACTAGCAGCCAAGTACAAATGGCACCTATCCTCCACTCACCTGGCGGGGGTAAGGAACGTGATAGCAGACGCCCTGTCTCGTTCAGTTTCTCAAGAGTCGGAGTGGTCTCTGGACAGGTGTTCATTCCAGTGGATATGCCAAAAGGTTCCAGGACTCCATGTGGATCTGTTCGCGTCACAGTTGAACCACAAGCTCCCGTGCTATGTGGCTCCCCAACCTGGACCCTCTGGCTTATGCCACAGACGCCATGGCCATAGATTGGAATCAGTGGAAGAAAGTATACATCTTTCCTCCAGTGAATCTTCTTCTGAAAGTTCTGAACAAACTCAGGACTTTCAAGGGACAAGCTGCTCTAGTAGCCCCCGATTGGCCCAAGAGCAACTGGTTCCCACTACTTCTGGAATTGGGTCTACGACCTCAACGGATTCCCAATCCTAAGCTATCTCAACCAGTACAAACGAGGACTATGTTCGCTTCCTCAGGAATCCTCAAAACCCTAACTTTATGGACTTCACGGACTTCATGAAGTTCGCGGCTAAAAGAGATGCAGACATTGATTCTCAAAACATCCTTTTCCTAGAATCGGATAAAAGAGAATCGACCCTACGTCAGTATGACGCAGCTGTTGAAAAACTAGCTAATTTCCTGAGGGAAACAGAATCTCGAACCATGACTACCAACCTGGCTATCTCCTTCTTCAGATCCTTATTTGAAAAAGGTTTAGCAGCCAGTACTATTACTACCAATAAGTCAGCTCTAAAGAAAATTTTTCAATTTGGTTTTAAAATAGACTTAACAGACTCCTATTTTTCGTCTATTCCTAGAGCTTGTGCTAGGCTCAGACCAACAGAGAGACCTAGCTCAGTTTCATGGTTCTTAAATGATGTTCTCAAACTGGCTTCAGATACTGATAACGATTCATGTGGCTATATACTCCTCCTAAGGAAAACCTTATTTCTTCTAAGTCTGGCCTCAGGAGACAGGATATCTGAACTGTTGGCCCTTTCTAGAGACTCTGGCCATATCGAATTTCTTCCATCAGGAGAAGTTCTCCTCTCTCCAGATCGAAAATTTCTGGCCAAAAATGAGGATCCGTCAATGAGGTGGGCCCCTTGGAAGATCCTTCCTCTTCCTCAAGACCCCTCTTTATGTCCAGTTACGACCTTACGAGCCTATCTTTCTAGGACATCTATGAGATCCTCAGGCCTCTTATTTATGAGGGAAAAAGGTGGCACTATTTCCTTGAGAGGAATTAGGCAACAGATCTTGTACTTTATTAAACAAGGAAACCCACATTCGTTCCCCAAAGTCCTCGACATTAGGGCAGTAGCTACCTCAATCAATTATTTCCAACACATGAATTTTGATGATCTGAAAAAGTACACAGGCTGGAAATCGCCAACAGTATTCAGACGCCACTACCTGAAATCCTTAGAATCTCTTAAGTTTCCAGCAGTAGCAGCGGGAAACACAGTTTCTCCTGACTCTGCATAAGTAGTTTAGTTGTAGATCCAGATCTCCTTTCTACCTGCCTCACTAGCATCCTTCCTGTAATCCTGCCACCAGGTTCCACTCTGTTTGGAGCCTTAGCTGCCTAAAGAGCTATAATTGTGATGTTTTCCTTATTTTTTTGCTAGGATTACTCACACCTGTAAATAACCTATTATATTGTCTAGTTTTAAGGTTATTATAAGTTATCATAAGTTTACTATAACTTACCATAAGTTAATTTAATTATATATATAATTTCCGCTGTAATTATAACTTTTAGATTATATTCCTCTAACGTACTTTGTTTTTTCTTATTCCCTTCTGAAATTTTATTTTACCTCAAGCTTGTGGTCATTTCTCTGGTACTATTTCATGAAGCGACACGGGCTGAGCCCAGAAAAGGGATTTTGACGAAGGAAAAATCTATTTCTGGGCAAAGGCCCGTGTCGCCCAGTGAAATCCCACCCTGCTTTACACCCACCCTTGGGCCCAAGCTTGATTTTCTAACTCCAAGGATGGCCGCTAGAGGCGCTCATGCTGGCGTTGGGAGCGCTAGTAGTAGTAGTTACTGGTGTGGGCTGTGTATCAGCCCTCTCTAGCAGGGGGATTTTGTAGAAGGAGGGATTTAAATGGTAAGAGACCCGTGGTAGTGGTTTCACTCGCCCCAGAAACCATACTGACACCTTTTATATAAGGTGAACGAGTCAGAATACTCTGACATACCATTTTAGTTTTTCTCTGGTAATGTTAGTAATATTTACCTTAGAAATATGTGCTAAAAGGATATTTCACTGGGTGACACGGGCCCTTGCCAAGAAATAGATTTTTCCTTCGTCAAAATCCCTTTTTAAGTGTTTATATTTATTTCTATAGTATAGGTATATACTGAACAAAATTTTGAATTTTATTTCTAACAATTGTCATCGACATTACTCATCTTTATTATAGGTACTAATAACAATCCAGTGTAACCTGAAAAAACAAAAAGACATAAGCTACATTAAAAGGAAGTTATAATTTCCTCAAAGACCGCATTTATATAGCTAGGTATCAGACACGCCCGCCCTTAAGGGGTTGGGGGGACTATATTGCGGTTTGAACTTTAATTTCAAAGGCTTATATAAATGCTCAGTGCACGAGGACCTGAAAAGCAGATTAGATGGAGAAATAAAAAAACTGTAAACCACATTTGCCCAGTCTAAGTACCGTTATTAGTGATTGGGGGATTATATTTCTGATTGAGTTTGATTTCTAAGACCCTAAATGAATCCTCATATTATAGATTGGCTTATCAATTACAGCAGACTTAAGCATCTCTGTCTTCCGACGTGAAGTGCCATACAGTATACCAATGGCCTGAGGCATGAAGTCACTGCCTCGTTACCTTAACTGTAACGAAAATTTAATCTTTGCCCAATACTGGTCAACTAAACCTCCTTATGATATATAGTACATTTTCTGAATCCTCATGAAAAGAGGAAATGTTTTTGTACCTCTCCATTTTTCTTTAATCCTTTGGTTTTCGAGTAAATTCACGTTAAACTTTATACTTGTCACCATCTAGCGCCAATTTTTTTATGTTTGAGTACAATTTCTAGAAAAAGTGTTGCAGATATGTAAACATGTGTTGAAACTAGAAAGATTCTAAATTTTATTGGAAACATTTTGGAAGAAATCCCATTTGTCTATGTTAATTATAAGAGGAGCTATGGCAAATAGAATGGGGTTGGGTCGTGTGCGACTGGCGGCCATGTTGATGCCGTCATAACAGACACGCCCCCCACTAAAATTTTGTAAGACTTGCTTTTCTGAGACTCTCTGGTCATGTAGAAACAAAATATATCCTCAAACCTTTTCTACTCCTTGGATAAATAAATCTTGCCATGGCTCTTCGATTAAAAGATTTTGCTGTAACCTGCCCTGCTAGCTCTGCTTCCAGCGAGAAGAGAGAAGTGTTCCTCCCTGAACCAATGGTTATAGTGACAAGAAGTGGCTCGTCAGGCAGTACAATCCCTGTCTGAGCAGCGGTGAAATGGCTGAAATTCTCTTTCAATCCTCTGTATCATTCCAGGAATTACAACTGTCTTCATTGGTTGGTGTCGTATACAGGACTTTTTCTCTGATCAGAATTGCGAGTTTACCCTCTGATTCAATTGTGAAAGACATAGGTCCACACTCGCCTTAAGCCTTTCACTTAAGTAGTATTGTTTCTCCTCAGTTGAGATTCAACTACTGATGAGAAACTTCTTTCTGTCTTGCCACCACAGGGACCTCAGGCATTTGAATCTTGTTTAGGGTGCACAAGCCTTTGCGAGAATCAGACAGAATTTTGTTTTCAAGACTGCATCTCGTCTCTCTGCCATTGGCAAAGAGGATAGATGATTTGCTTGGATCATCTTCAACATCGCTTTTCAAAAGGCAGGGTTCACGTCGCAACTCCGTCTCAGACGTTGAATCATTCGGTATCTGCTGAAGGGTTTGAATCCTTCTTGATCCCGTACACCTTGGACTTTGTATTTGTTGATCCAGATTAGTCATTACTTTGTCCTATTAGTGTGTTGCTGTATCTGCAGAAGACTCAACACCCTTCACTAGATGTTGATAACCTTTCTCCATTATTGATTCGCCAATGGAGAATTGTCTAAGGACATGTCCTCCTCTGAGTGTTATGAGATCACGGGGAACTTCTCTTCAGTTGGCTACGTCACCTGTACGGTCTCTCTGAGAGCGCATGGTGCCAGTGGCTTGGTCCTTTCATTGCATTCTGAAGAATATGTCGGACTGGAAGATAGATGTGGTCTCATTAGGACCACATTTATGTCTTTCTTCCTTCAGGTCTTTGCCCACAGGTCCTTGGAACCCCTCTTTTTCCTTGGACCTGTGGTGGATGCTCAACAAGTTGTGTTTTCTTACCTGGCTCCTTCAAGAGGACAAGTTGCATATCGCCTATGGTGTGCAGTTATAGAGGTAAGAAGGATACAAGAGTGACTGACCTCTCCTCCTCCTCCCTCCTCGTCCTTCTACTTCTCTTCCTTTGAATCGAGAATGGAATTCGAACGTAAACTTGCTGGTCAGGCATTTAATGCGGTAAGCCTACACATCAAACTTCTTAATTACATTTTGTCACTCAATTTGGGAACGTATAGGAGTCTGACCCTTGATCTCGCAGTTCTTATACTCCGATCAATTTGTCAGACGCAGGGCACTCCTCCTCACTTTCGACCAGGAGTAGCCGCCCAGCTGTGCTAAACTCCAGTCAGATCTGGAGACTCACTCAGATTCCTCCCTCCAGTTAGTGAGTCTTCCTATTGTAAAGGACCTAGGGTTTGTATATTGTGTAGGGAAAAAATCACAATTTTTGAAAGCATATTATATTTTTCCTAACTGTACAAACCTGAGGTCCTTTACACTAATGCCCACCTCAATGTGAAACCTGGGCCAAAAGGCAAAGTGGAATGTTTACTACAACTGAGCAGGCGGATCTCCCTCAATCTGAAACCTGGGCCAAAAGGCAAAGTGGAATGCTTATTACAACCAGCAGGCGGATTTCCCTGCCTACCGAACGGTAGTTACTGCTTAACTACCTTGCTCAAGAGTTTTAATGGCCATGTTCCAGCTTTGCCATAAGCATATTCCTATTGTAAAGGACCTCAGGTTTGTATAGTTAGGAAAAATACAATTAACTTAAAAAAAATTGTGATTTTTATCGCTACAAACCCATTAGGCAATCCTTGGTTAATGATGGGGGTTCCATTCCCAGCCAAGTGCTGATAGCCAATAATTATCAGTAACCAGAACATCATGGTAATTATGGCAATAAATGGCATTTACTATGCCGTAAGTGTGATTGGTACCAATAAACTGCTTATCAGTGTCAAAAATTGCTTATCACTGATAAACTGCCTACCAACACTGGTAAACTGCTTACCGACGCTGAAAATCTGTTACCGATGCTATTAGCCAAGTGTTGTAAAACCAAAACGCCATTAAATGGGGACTGCCTGTACACTAAACCAAAATGCTTTGCTACAGTTGCTGACTGAGGACCAAAGGGAATAGATATGCAATGGACCAGCAGACTTGAGCCCCAATCTGTTTTTTTCTACAAAAGTTTGACTTGTCTGGAATTCATGTGCAGAGGATGAATAGGCTATGTTAAGGTAATAAGGTTTTATAGAAAAAAATATGTTTTTTAAAAAAAACTAAATTTTCAACAATGACCTAGTTCAGTGAGTAAATGAAAGTTCAGGGTTGTTAATGTAGAAGATTCAGAATCACATAACAACAATTGAAATTAAATTTCTCGTTTTGCAGGTGGACTGAAAATCTTAAACTGGAAAGAATCTTATCCTTCACAAATGAAGTGAAAAAACTTCGGGGAGACTAAGAAGGCTGCAAATTATTCCATGCTTGCTGAATATGTAATTTCTGAATAGGGTAAGTCAGTCACCCTTAATTGTAGTATTTTTGTGATGTATACTGTATGTCTGGATAATGTCTACTTATTAAGTTAGAGGAATACAAAACATTAATTTTTTCATAGAAACCCATCACTTACATACGCAACATTTGTGGTCTTTGAAAAATGTCTTAGACACTGCAATTTGGTTTATCAGACATAAGAAGCCTGGAGGTAATACTGCATAGGCATCAATTGGTTGTTCCACTGGTCCATAGTAGGTCATTTGTTAACTGTAACTGAATGATGGGTTGGTATGTAAAAAAAAAAAAAATCTTTGTGAGTATGCTAGAAATATGGAAAACTGGTTTGGGATTACAGCTAGCAAATCTAAAGATTAAAAGAAAAGGGTAAAACAATCAAAATACTACTAATAGTATTACAAAATATTTGTACAAGTAAGGTTTTATTAGTAAAGAATACACTAGTCATGATCTGTGTTTAAGCACTGTCATTTGAATAGTGTCCATTATAAGTTGATGAAGACTTGCTACTGCCTCTTGAATAAACAAACCTTTACTAGAATATGAATAGGATAGGATAGGATAACAAATTAGTTTAATCAGACCTCTTGAGCCTAAAATAGGCTCTCCTCAGGCTGGTTCCCAGGAATTAACCTGGAAAAAACTAGACTACGTATTTAAAAAAACTGACTTTACTTAGGAACATAATAATTTTATTAAGTGAAAAATCCCTGCCCTCAGCGAGAATTCCTGACACTGTTGGATCTCAAAAAAATGTGCCTCTGCTGAATCCAATTTGGGCATTCAACGAATAAGTGCTGGACAGTTATGGGAACTTGGCATCCATTACATTTCATCGAGTCAGAAATTGGGGTTGACATTAGATGACCATGAGAAAATCTAGTATGACCTATGCAAAGTCTTGCTAATATTACTTCTTTAGATCTTGCTTTTGTGACAATGAAACCAATGGGTATACCTAAGATTTTATATTTTTCAGCTTGTTTGATACTGGTACTGAGGACTTATCTGTTTGCCAATCTTGATATATTAGAGGTTTGACAGATGATATCCAGACAGATTTTTATTGACAATCCACATTGGAGAAGTAGGTGGATTTTTATTTGGATTTCTTTGGCAAGTTGATTTGAAGACTTGTACTTGTTTATAGCATCAATTGCATTATGTGAGTCACTAAAAATTATTGCCTTTCAGATATTATGTCAGGTGCTGCTCATATGGCCAAGAGTTCTGCAGTAAACACATGATATTAAAGGAAGGCCTACTTTGATTAATTTATTATTCGAGAAAGCTGAAGCTCTACTCCAGTATTGTTTTTTGAGCCATCTGTATATACCATGAACTGTTTTCCCTTTCTTTGGATGTGTTCTAGGGCATGTTGGCAGTACATCTCTGTATTAGTCATGTTTCGTTTAAGATAAGACAAAGTGGTGTATATTTTTATTCATTTCAGAGTCCAGGATGGTGGGTCTTCTATTGTTGGTTTGATGTAATTGATTGTTATATTTATTATCACCATCTAGTTTGGAATATTTACACTGTAAGGCATCTTGCTGAGGGAATTTCAAGAGGGTTTTAAGTCTGTTAAGATTACGACTTAATATGTGTTTCATCTTTATGAAGGTCGTTAAGGTTGGACATCACCATGGAATAGAGGATTTCTTGGAGTGTGGCTTAGTTTTAGGAATGCTTTTGTCAGCAGCATTAATTATAAAGTCTGTGAAAAATCCACATGTAGTATTGTGATCTTGAGTGTGCGGAAATGGTGGTATATTACGGATGTATAGATTATAATTATCCCAGTCAGTATTTTGAATATTGAATCTTACGGTTGGTGATATTGAACATAATGAGATGTCAACTGAGGAAAAAGTTGAGTGAGTATTAGAGAAGTATGTTGGAACATGACTTTCATTTAGACAAAAATAGTCATGCTCCACAACAAACCTCTCTATGTTGGCCCCTGATATGTCAGTAGAGTGCTTGGTATCTTAAAGGGGACTATGAGCATTAAAATCTCCTATTATAAGTAGGGGGTCAGGTAAACAGTTAATTAATTCAGATAGATCACTGAAGTTTGAATGGAAATTTGATTGATTATACAAATTACTTACAGTGATCATACTTTTCTTGGGCATATATAGTTTGACAGCTATCTGATAGAACGGAGCTGGTATATTTAAAGGTTCATATGTTACACTGTTGTGAACATATGTAGCAGTGTCATGTTTTCCACCATCTGTTGGCAAATAACAAGCAAGCTTCTAGAGCCAGATTTATGCAGGGTTGGCCCTACATGTTGTAGGCAGATGCACATGAGGTTGTAGTCTCTCAAGAGACATTTGTTCCGTTGGATGATTTTACGATCCATTATTGGGTGATATAGGTTTTAAATTCTGCAGGTTAACCCTTAAACGCCTATTGAACGTATTTTACGTCGAGATAAATTGTCTTTTGGGTGCCGACCGGACGTAATTTACGTCGACAGAAAAGTTTTTTTGAAAATTCGCGGAAAAATACTTATAGGCCTACCAGCCGAAAACTTTTGAATCACGCACCTTGGGGGATGCTGGGAGTTCACGGATCAAGGTGATGTTTTGTTTACAATCGTTACGCAGGCGCGCGAAGCGCGAATTTCTTTCTTATCGCACTAAAAAGTATCAGTGACATACCTCAGAAATTATTTCGTCACTTTGACATAATTTTTGCACCATTTTAAATTAGCTGTTACATGGAGTATTATATGAAAATGTGCGCTATTCCATGTAGAATACAACAAAAAACAACTCATGGTTGTAGCTTTTATCAGTTTTGAAATATATTCATATAAATAATCATATAAATAATGATAAGTGCCAAAATTTCAACCTTCGGTCAACTTTGACTCTACCAAAAGGGTCAAAAAATGCAATTGTAAGCTAAAACTCTTATATTTTAGTAATATTCAATCATTTACCTTCATTTTGCAACAAATTGTAAGTCTCTAGCCCAATATTTCGATTTATGGTGAATTTATGAAAAAAACCTTTTCCTTACGTCCGCGCGGTAACACTTCCGAAAAAATCATATGTGCGATTGTCGTAATGTTTGCACCATTTTAAATTAGCCTTTACATAAAGTTTTATATATGAAAATGTGCGCAATTTCATGCACAATACAACTAAAAACAACCCATGTTTGTAGCTTTTATCAGTTTGGAATATTTTCAAATAAATAACGATAAGTGCCAAAATTTCAACCTTTAGTCAACTTTGACTCTACCGAAATGGTCGAAAACCGTAATTGTAAGCTAAAACTCTTATATTCTAGTAATATTCAATCATTTACCTTCATTTTTGCAACAAATTGGAAGTCTATAGCACAATATTTCGATTTATGGTGAATTTATGAAAAAAAAAAAAACATTTTCCTTCCGTCCGCGCGGTAACTCTTCCGAAAAAATCATACGTGCGATTGTCGTAATGATTGCACCATTTTAAATTAGCTGTTACATAAAGTTTTATGTATGAAAATGTGCGCAATTTCATGTAGAATACAACAATAAATAATTGAAGGTTGTAGCTTTTCTCATTTTCGAAATATTTGCATATAAATCATGATAAATAGAAAAAAAACCACGTTCAGTCAACTTTGACTCTACCGAAATGGTAAAAAAACGCAATTGTAAGCTAAAACTCTTACAGTCTAGTAATATTCAATCATTTATCTTAATTTTGAAAGAAATTGGAAGTCTCTAGAACAATATTTAGATTTATGGTGAATTTTTGAAAAAAACATTTTTTACATCTGCGCGTTACGAATTCATGCATCATTTTGTGATAATATTTTCTCTGTGTTGCTTTGATAGTTTTAAAATGTGTTATATACCAAAATACGAAATTTAGTGTACAATATAACGAAAATAAACATTAACTCGTTAGCTTTAACCGTTTTGCTCACAGCGCAATTTGAATACAGTTATATATGAAATTTTGTTTTCGGGGTATCATATATTGCATTATTTATATATGATAATGATATTATTTTCATTTCTGATGGTTGCATACTAAACTTCAGGCAATGACAAAAAAAGGAGCTAAAAATGAACTCTTAATCTTGAAAACTAAGCACGCTGTGATTTTTTGAAAAAAATATTTTTCCCGCTTCGGCGCTTACTCCGAGACCCCGTAGGCATACGGGAGACGATTTTTATTATACCCCTTAGGTGTTTAAGGTTTAATTGCAAATTTTACTTTGTCTCTTGCTTTATACATATTTGAGGTGCTTTGAGGTTTCTTAATTATTGTGGTATTTATTTGTTGAGAATTAAACTCAACAGTTGACTGTTTTTCATAAATGATTATTATTTCCTTCTTTTATTGCAAAGATTCAGAACAGAGTCCATCCTCATGATGGTGGGCTAAAGGGCATTTTTCGCAATTGAACAAAATTATTTACGCAATTCCGAATTGAGCCTTCTGTTTTGGTTGGTAATTGGTTGCAAGCACTTATAAAGCACTCATTACAACAACAAGACTGAGCATGCATGTTGTTGGTAATTGTTGATTCAGTCTTTCTGACTGGAGTGTTCCCCCTTTATTAAAGACTGATTTCTCTCTATTGGAAACCTCTGATTTTGTATTTCGATTGTTTTTTGTCCTCTGCGGTAAGGAATGTTGGTTTAAGGACCTGCTTGATTTACTGTTAAAAGATTTTGGTTTAGTGGAAGATTGGTGTGTATTAAGACACATTTTGAGTCACACCAATAGTCGGATTTTCATTAGTGCCACACAAGGAAGTACTGTAATCAGTGTCACAGGTTGGGATTGTAAGAGAGTGGTTAACTGGTCCATTACAAGTCTCTTGTTGCTTCTTACCTTGTTGTATACATGATAGGGATGGAGGGCATTTGTGAACCTCCACTTGTGATGAAGTCAGCACAATTTCTTTTTTGTACATGCAACTTCCCCGGCAGATATATACTTAGCTTATGTCTCTGACGTCCGACAGAAATTCGAATTTCGCGGCACACGCTGCAGGTAGGTCAGGTGATCTACCCCCCTGCCGCTGGGTGGCAGGAATAGGAACCATTCCCGTTCTAGAACCAGATTTTCTCTGTCGCGGTAGTGTCAACATATGTTGTTGCTACCTCTTGACTTGATTTTCGTTTTTCATCGCCATCGATCTTCTGAGCTGTCTTTTGCAGGGAAGTACTGGGTCTTTGGTTCGGCATATGCTTTTATTAACTTTTTAATGAATTTGGCTTCGAAAATTTCGAAGAATATATGATGTGTAACTACCGAAATTTTCGGTAGACACTCACATAGTTTGCAAGAAAGGGAAATATTAATATTTATTCATTAATACGTGTAATAAGTGTTAGAATTGATTGAGGAAATAAACTGACTTCCTACTTTAGGGAGTCAGTAAAGCATGTAACTAGATACGTTTCTTTTAAAAGTTTTTTTGATACTCGTACTAACGAGCAATTAGAGTATTAACAGTACTAGTAGTGTTGCATCCTCATCACCTTCTTACTTCGCAGAAACTTCAAATTCATAATTGCAATTTGAAGACAAGGATTGTGGCTCAAAAGGCGAGCTATTAAAAGGTAAGAAGTGATTACTAGTGTTCCCCATTGCAGTGGAAAGTGCGTCTGATCGGCTCTGTCTCGCTCTCAGGCCTAGACCTCTTTCAAGCTCCCAAGCCCAGGGGAGAAGGAATGTCGAAAGCCGTAAGGAGGGGTTTCAGAGAATCCCCACCGGTCAGGCGTCCCCTCGGCAGGTTCTGTAGAGCGTCCCAGACTGCCAAGGATAGCCATTGAAAAGGCATCCTTAAAAAAGTGCGTCTCTTCATCTTACATCCGAAAAGACGAAGAATGTATATGTTTGGAGTTTGGATGATCTAGCGCGTTCTCTGAAAACTAAGAGAACACTGAGCAAGAGCCAGCCATGAAGCCGCGTTCCAGCAAGCTAGCGTGAGCCACGTTCCAACAGCCAGCAGTGAGCCGCATTCCAGCAAACAGACTAGCGCGAGCCGCGTTCCTACAACCAAACGTGAGCCACGTTCCAGCAACTGAGCGCGAGCCGCGTTCTAAAAAAATTTTTCTTGGCGCAAGGCGCCTTCAAAGAGACAAAGCACTAGCCTGGCGCAAATTGCGCCAGAAAAACAGACGGCTAGAGCAAGGAGCCTTATAGTAGAGTGGCAATCAGAACGATCCTTCCATTGAACGTTTCCGGGCAAGAGGCTCTTTCTAAAAGGGGTCTAGTAGTGCTCGGAACTATCAGGGCGCACGGGACCTTCCATGCAAGCGGAACATTCCAGGAGTGAGTCTCCTTTCTAGCGTGCGGAACATTCCAGGCGCACGGAACTATCCAAGCGCTAGGCGCAAGGAGCCAGGTGCCAGAATATTCCAAATCTTCTTATGAGAGAGAGGTCAGTCACGAGGCTCCTCTTTGAGTTTTTAACTTGAGCAACTTTCCCCTGGCAAAGGTGCAAGATGTCGCACAGGCGGCCGTCGCTTTTGTCAGAAGGATTCTGATACTAAGAGAAGCCATTTTTTTTCATTATTCAGAAGACTCCTGTGTTTGGCAGTGCCTCTCAATGCGGACTCTCTCCTTCATTCATGTTCTTCCCTCGTTATGAAGAGGCAAGAGCTTTGGGAGTTTTCTTATAAGAATCTCATCGACGTTTGAGTATGATGGCGGATAGGAAATATCTTCTTCCTTCCATAAACCCTACAGATGAACAGGAATTCTGTCTCTTCCGCGATTTATGAGGAAATCACGAAGATTTAAAGAGTTCCTGGATTAACTTCCTTCCTTAAGGAGATATATATACTCTTTCTATCGTTCTATTAACGAAAAGAACGAAGATAGTTAAAATTTTGCCTTTCTCTATCTGCCTCGGCAGGGAAAGAAGGTAGTAGAGTATCTGCTGTATGAGAATATGATATGGCAAATCAGCACATACCGTAGTTACTTCTTTGCTGAGCAACTCAATTTCCAGTATCCTTCCAAGGAATTTCCTAGGAAGGACTACGCTTAAAGGGATTGTTGACAACACCTACTTAGCTTCTAGATTTTATCAAAGTCTTGTTTCGCTTAAATATGCATTAATAAGAACTTCCTGAAGTTCGATAATAATTTTAGAAGATTCCTTTATTGAATGGAGTAGCTGGCAACTCTGGAAGAGTAAGGCCAGACGGCTAACGGAGACTGCTATCAGCTAGACCAACGCAGTACCATGTAGGTGTCGGTCATGATTGGTCGGTTACGTGTCTCTCTCCTGCGGGATGGAATAACTAACCATGTCTCTCCCCTACAATCGCGGTTTTAGCCTCGGATTGAGGGGATAGTTAAGCAAACATAAATAAAATATTGTCTGCCTTTTGCTAAGAAGCTTTCAATAAGAAAGATATTACAACATTTCAATGCTGTTTACCGTAGGTAACATTATTAAAGGATTCTAACGCAGCGGAACTCTATATATATGCTCTCATGCTTATGAAAGCATGGCTTATTAGAGTACATGCATAGTGAGAAGATGAATGTAGTAGAGAATTCACTTTAAGACTACGGTATGGTCAAGTCTTATGCACATACCGAGGTTAACTACAGAATTCCTAGTATCCTTACAAAGTTTTCCTAGATTAATGCTGTTTACCACAATGTGACAGTATTATAAAGGATTCTAATACGGCAGAGCACGATATAATATAATTCTCTCATCCTTTCGAGAAACGCACACAACCTTTTTAGAATCGGATATTTTTCAAGAGAAGATGGGTGAGTCGGATGGGAAACATTCTCTTAGTGGCAGAAGTTGTTTCCCTGAATGGACTATACTACGTATATAAGTTTTTTCCTACTAAGAACGGAATTAACATGTGAAGGATGTCGGGTACCATAAAGGCACAGATGTTCTGGCACATAACCTAAAAAGAACTAGAAGGAAGCGCCAGCCTGGCGCAAAGCGTCAGAAGCGCCAGCCTGGCGCAAATTGCGCCAGAAGCACCATCCAAGATATTTTCTTGTTTTAGCGAGTTATGAACCTAAGAGTCCAGTAGCCTCTCGGACAGCAGGCTCGGTAACGGCAAGATTCGTTCCTGATTTCGTTACCCATTTAATCGGAAAGGGGTCGTTTACAAGGAATGATGAAATGATTTATTTTAATCACTTAGGCCAATTCCACGACTCTCTCATATCGCAAAGAGCATCGAGAATCTCTTTTTTCGCCCCTGTTCGCGTTAACAAAAGAGAACCTATTTGGGAACAGACACGGAACGTAACGATCCTTAAGAGGTTCGATGCAAGATTTTGCATGTCCGTGAGAACCTTCTCGATCGAAGATAATAACTGTTAACGTATGTCTAACATTTATTGAAAAGAGTTGTGAGAACCTGCGGAAAGTCTTCTTCATAGATCTCTTCGCAAGGTAGAAGACGAACAGGCTTCCTATAGACTGCTTCCTTTTCCTCGAACCAAGAGAGGTAGCAATATACGACATCTTTAATTTAAAGAAGGGGAATAAACTAATCTTTTTTTCCCTAGTTATAAATTCTTAACAGATATTAAGATAAATGGGCGTCAAAGGAAGAGAGGATGAATGCCTCATTTTGGCCTTAGAGAGGTTGGATTCACAGAAGTCATGTTCTTCTCACAGCATGTTTCGTAAGGCTTTTCCAAGAGTATCTGGATATTCTATCAGAATCTATTATAAATAGACCTGAAAAACCTCTCCACTCTGAGTCTGTCCGCGTGCAGACTGACCAGAAGTGGACATGAATGAGAGGATTTTTCAAGGTAAATGACAATAGTCATGGCTAAGACATAGAATTGCTGCAGATCGTGCTAGATGGAATGAGGAAACTGTCCTCTTCCGATACCTCGTTGAACCACATAGCAAGGTTTTTTCTTCACTTTCAGAGGGAAGAATCACCTATGTATATATCTGCTATCAAAGAACGCAGTAAAAGGCTATACTCTGTCTCTACAAGGGGAATTAGAGATAACAGAGGATTAAGATCTTCGGGATCTTATACGATACCTCAATACGACAAGAGTAGGATATCATGTACTTCGAATGGGATCTTTTTGTGGCCACAGATTCCGTGTTCCGACAAAATGGAACTGCTCCTCATCAAACTTCTTTGAGAAAGTTTATGAAGGAATTCTTTGTTTCTCTTAGCCCTAAACGACCAAGAAGACAAGTGAATTTTTTGTGCATTGGAATCTCGCATCAGATTCAATGGAGACTCGGCAATGGGTTCTTGCCAGCATAGTGTGTCTGGCAAAAGAACTAAAACCCTCTATTCCTAGCGCAACGCTTTCAGATAGAAGTTTCGTTGCCCAGGCAGGGTACTTACATTTTCATCTACAGAAGAAGAGATGGCTTAAACGTTTGCCTACAGAGTACTTCGGGGTGGGGGGCGATGAGGGCTCAAAATGCTTCCCAGAAGGTATTCAGAAGGATACAATAAGAGCTAGAAATCAGGGTTCCGCCCAATTTCAGCTCGGAGTCTCCTTCGACTTCCAGACTCCTTCCCTTCCTTCGGGCAAGGATAGGGAAGATTCTGCAACGAGGAACATCATCAACATGTAAGAAGAGATCTCGTTAGCAAAGGAAGTATTCACGAAGGATCCTTCCGGAGGAAGACTCTTCTCTCTCGTATTGTTAGATATCCTGTCGTCTACTGGATGTAGCTGACTACAATCACCTCCCCTTGCCAGGGGCCAAAAGCTCAAAAGGGGAAGAATTTCTTCCACCCTTCACCAGTCTCCTGATAAACTATGTGGTTGTTCAGGACTCTCGGACAATGTAGCGCCAGCCAGGCGCCAAATGCCAATACAGGCGAAAAACGCCAGAGGCGGTCAGTTCCAAGGAACTCTGTCATGGTCGGATACTGAGAAGGAGCGGGCCTCCAACCTGGCGCAAATGCGCCAGAGGCAAACAAATCGGACAGATATAAGAGTGTCCGATGTGGACATCGCCAGACAGCCTAGAGAGTCTTCCAAGCTCGAAGCTCCAGCAAGTATGGAGGAGCCAAGCCAGGCGCGAGGCGCCAGCCACAGGCGCGAGGCACCAGCCAGGTTCTAGAGCCAGCAGGCTCTAGAAGCCAGCCAGGCGCCATCCAGGTGCCAGGCTCCTTCAAGGCTAGGCTCCAGTCAGGATTGAGGATCCATTCAGGCGCAAGGCTCCTTCCAGTAAAGAGAAAGCTAAAGCTCTGTCATGTAAGAGGGCTAGTCCCCATTGATATGATACAGGTAAGGCTCTGCCATGTAAGTGGGTCAGCCCCCATTGGCACGATCCGAGAAGGCTCTGTCGTGTAAGCGGGCTAGCCCCCATTGACATGATCCAGAAGGGTTTGTCAGTCATAGGTCCCTACTCGCTGAAACTCTTGAGGCATGCAGACTCATAGACAGTAATCATGAAGTCTTCTGCCAGGCTCCAGGCACAAGGCGCCAGCCAGACGCAAGGCTCCAGCCAGGCGCGAGGCGCTAGCCAGGAGGGAGGAGCCAATCAGGCGCCAACCAGGCGCGAGGCCCCAGCCAGGAGGGAAGAGCCCATCAGGCGCCAGCCAGGCGCGAGGCGCCATCCAGGAGCGAGGCTCCAGCCAGGCTCTAGGCGCCATTCAGGCGCAAGGCTCCAGCCAGGCGCGAGGCGCTAGACAGGCGCTAGGCGCCTGCCAGGCACGAAGCGCTAGCCAGGCTCCAGGCTTCACCCAGAAGAGATCTATATCAAAGAATGCCCTGGCCTTCTTTGAGACTATGTGATCTCCTAAGCACTTGATAAGTGCATTGATGATTCCTTCAAACAGCTGAGAATTAAAAGCGCATGAAGTGCGAGCTTTTCCGAATTCTTGTTCTTTCCTTAACAATATGTCATAAGGACATAGCTGTCACATACGGGAGATGCAACTCTGTGTTGACTTCCCATTATCCGAAGGATGTCAAGATAACCTACGAGAGATCCTTCTCTCTTGGTTGATACGTGTCTGCGGATACATTGCTGGGATAGGGAGCCGATACTGATCCTTAACTAGTGAGTTAAATTTTATTTAACGTCGTGTTTTTTCTTTGTGTTGTTTGTAAGGAGTTTGGGGATAACTCTTTTCAACTTAAGCACTAACCCTCGTGTTAGGATCAGGTGATCGGGATCGGTGTTGTGCTCCTTAATTATGCCACTAGGCATAGGCATATTGTCATGTAAGAGGCTCTGTCGAGTAAATGGATAAGACCCCATCGACAGACCCACAAGAACTCTTAGCCATAGGTCACATCCTCGCTGAGGCTCTTGAGGCGAAGCAGATTCCTAGGCATTAGCCATGGAATCTTCCGCCTGAACAAGTAGGAACCAAGGTTTTATTTTTTTTTATTACCTACAACGTATGTTGTTTACTTGTCTATTCAGTAAATAGTTGTCTCTTACCCACCACCAAGGGTGTCAATCAGCTAAGTATATATCTGCCGGGGAAGTTGCATGTACAAAAATTATATTGTTAGAATTCAATAAAGTTTTGTACATACTTACCCGGCAGATATAAACGATGAATGGCCCACCCAGCCTCCCCTCAGGAGACAGGTGGAAGAGAAAATCTGGTTCTAGAACGGGAATGGTTCCTGTTCCTGCCACCCAGCGGCAGGGGGGTAGATCACCTGACCTACCTGCAGCGTGTGCCGCGAAATTCGAATTTCTGTCGGACGTCAGAGACATAAGCTAAGTATATATCTGCCGGGTAAGTATGTACAAAACTTTATTGTATTCTAACAATATCATTTTTTAACTCCTCACTTGATGCAGGTAGGGTTTTTTTTTTTTAATTGACTGCACTTCTCAACCTTTTATTTTTTTCCTTTAAGCGGAGTTCTTTCCAAGATTCTTTCTGTCATTTCGGGAGTTGGAGTTATTTGATTCTTCTTCCATTGGAGTTCCCATAGCAAAGCTATCAGAAACTTCAATGTTAATAGCAGCAGCAGTGGATAGAATGCTGTACTTATTTTGGATGTTAGTACTATTAGCATGTTGGATGTGTTGCGTATCTTTATTATTCTGCTGCTTGATATATCTTGGAGGGTTTGCTGACGCACTTCTTGGATGCTCGCTACCGCCTCCTCATACTGTCCAGGCCCTCTCCTCTCCTCCTGGCCTCGTCTTCGTTGGTAGCTGAGGTCAGCCATATTGTATTGCTCCACAAGTGATGATTGCCGCTTCCTCAAGTCAGTTGTGTCAACCCCGCTAGTGACATCACGGGGTCAGTCATTTTGTATCCCTCTGCCAGTGGCGTCTGCTTCCCGTTCGGATCGAGGGGAAGCCGTGACGTCATTGCTGCTTATGAGTTGAGTTGAGTTGAACATAGAATTTAGGCCAAAGGCCAAGCACTGGGACCTATGAGGTCATTCAGCGCTGAAATGGAAAAGGACAGTTAAAGGTTTGAAAGGTGTAACAGGAGGAAAACCTTGCAGTTGCACTATGAAACAAGTGTTAGGAGTGGGTGGAAAGTACGATGGAAGAATGATAATATGAAAGGAGATACAGTAAAAGGAAAGAAAGTAGTTGCAGCTAGGAGCCAAAGTAACGCTGCAAAGAACCTTGAATCAAGTGTTAGGAGAGGGTGGAAAGTACAATGGAAGCAAGATAATATGAAAGGAGCTACAGTAAAAAGAACGAAAGTTGTAGCAGCTAGGGGCCAAAGGGACGCTGCAAAGAACCTTAAGTAATGCCTATGGTGCACCACATGAGGTCCACTGACAGCACTACCCCCCAACGGGGCATCGCTGCTTATGATGTCACTCCCAGTTGTCTCCGCTGCGCTGCCTCGCTCATCTGTGTTGTCATTGTTTGCTGCTGTGACGTCATCTCTTCCATCCAGTTAGCTGCATCTCCCTTCCATGTGGTCGGCCCCTTCTCATGCTGATCCATCTGAGGTTTTATGCCAGGAGGTTCTTAAGAGATCGGTCTCTGTTTTAGAAGATAAGTTTGCTGCCATGTCGGCTGGGAGGACTGGAAGCAAGTGTGTGTGTAAGGAACCTGTGCTATCTTCCTCTCCTTCTCCCCCATCTCCGCCGCGTCGGTGTATCAAGCATTGGAAGGCTAAAGACTTTGCCCTTTCTTCGTCTGTGAGTGAGGAGCAGCACGCCTGTGTTCCTGCGAGTGTTGTGTTTCTGAGAGTGTTAGTGTCTCTTCCCCTGTGCTATCTGCAGTGGCTGCTTTGTCCTCTGGATGGAGTCGCAAGCATGTTGCAGCCTCCCTCGTTCATGCACATGTTGCAGGTGCTTCCACTTCTCCTTCTCCAGGGCCTATTCGTCGCCGTAGGGATCTCAAGGCGCGTGTCAAAGAGGTCGAAGGTTGTGATCATGGAGTTGGTGCAGCAGGGGTGTTTGCCTGCCCCTCTCCCTGGTTCTTCCAAGGGTTCAACTTCAAGGGATTCTCATTCCATCTTGAGTGTTCGAGATTCCTCACCTATGCACGTTCGTATGTCTGCCCCGCATGTGCTCGTACGCGGCCATGTTAGAGAGTCATCTGTTGGTAGAGTGCGTAGGGATGTCCCTAGTGTTGTGGTTGGTTCGTCACAGGAGTTGGTGCTTAGATCCAGTCCACACAGGTTAGTTGGTGTTTCGGGCTGTTTGGCTCCTGGTTCTTCTGCTAATTTACACGAGGAAGGTGCTTTAGATAAGCCTGCACATCCTTCTCATCGTCGGCCTCCATTGCCGAAGCAGGAGAAGGGAGACATCCAAGAGTTTTTAGTCTTCCTTTATGGAAGTTGTTGATCTCATTCACGAGTTCAACAATTTGGAGAGTATGATTCAGGCTCAGTCATCCTTCACTCCTTCTTGCTTGGAAGCCTTGCTGGGAGCTACGAAGGATCCCAAGTCATCGTTTCAACTTCCCTTGTCGGGGGATCTCCAGTCGGTCTTGCATAAGGTTAATGCCTCTGTTTCAGATCGGGGTGGATCGCTTTGCTCTAGGGGCTCTGCCAAGTTGCTTCCCCCGCCTCTCACGAGGCATAGGAATTACTATGCTACGAACTCTGCTTTTTTTATGTCATGTTGTGGCGGGAATTCTGCTTTTTTTATTTCATGTTGTGGCGGGATTACAAGCTTAAGAGCAAGCAGCAAATATCCCCTACATAAACTTAATCTGTCTGGCTACCAAACCCACCCTCAGTCACACTTTCCTCTTTACACTACAAAATACAACAGGACAATTGACCCATACCTACATACAGAACAAAAAAACACAAACAGGTACCCACCTCTGGCTCCAGATAGGCTAGGCTGTGCTGTCCGCTGGATAGGCTATAGGCTAGCCGTGACACATCCACCGCCGATAACCAACCACACACCAACCAAGACCAACAAACCCACAACTCAACAACCCGACAAACAACTGCAGACGAAGAACACCAACAGCCCGAAAGAACACGACAACCACACGACTTCTCCAGCACAACAACCCGCCAACACCAGCACTGCCCCAACCACCACTCACAGACACCGAAAACGCACTCCCAACCTCCTCAACTTCACCAAAATCAGACAAACACACGCACAACAACCTTACAACACCAAAATCAATCAAATACCACAAAATCTACTAACAACCAACGGATAAATGCTGCCAAACCAACTCTGTGTATTACTAGACGCCTCACTGCTTACGACTCTCGTAACAGACTTCCACTGACATACTACAGAACGCCACAGCAGACATGCTTCCGACCGCCATTTAACCACTCCCAATAATTCTTCTACCAATTTCTCTCTCTCTCACAACTTTTGGAGACTTTGTCAAATATAAATTACTATCATTACTCCTCCATATTACCTCCCCCATTACATTTGACAACATCTCCTTACACTCACAACATTCACACTAAATTGCCTTTCGCAACACCCAAGGATGCTCAGATGCAGGCCCCCTGGATCTTGTTTGAGGACCATCATACACTCTTTCAGTTACATCACCTTTCACTTCTTCCAAACCACTTTCATTCAAACTCCCATTATCTCCCTCACTACCATCCTCCCAAATTCCATTCACTACTTCACCGATGACTTCTAACTCTGGTTCCAACATCTCCCCTATTTCGGCCACCAAACCACTCAGTTCATCCATACTTCTGTCAAACTCCCGCAAAGACTTATCCATCCTATCAACTACCTCCTCACTACTCAGTTTCTTTCTCACTGAAGTCTTATTTGTCCCTGTCAACTCAAACCCACATACACTACAAGTATCATTCATTCCCTCAAAGTCATCCGTAGCACACACTTTATCAACAGTTTGCACCCTACCACCAACCCCCTTACCATGCCGTTCACGCTTTTCCCTTCCACTTCCTCTCTCCACACTTCCGTTTTCTTCCATACTCAACCAACACCTACTGTCGCTCTCCCAGACCCATTTGTTCACCGACAGTCGGCTCATACTTATTCACCCTCAACCACTCACTCATCGCATTCTCCCGAACATACTGTGGTACTTCCCTCCACTTACGTAGCTGGTTATGGTGTGCCCTAACCTCATCCATTCCCCCACCTACTCGCAATTTCCCCAAAACATAACTCAATCCACTCGGTCCCACTTCCAAAATCTCAAAAGTCCCTTCAAATTTCTCCCTTACTTTATTCACATTCATTCTTCCCATCTCAACCACCTCTTTCAACACCTTATCCCCAATCTTAAAACTCTCAAACCTTTCACTCGCTTTCTTCCACAAATCCCAATCACCTTCTGACAGACCCAACCGCGGTCTGACAATCCTTTCAAAATTCAACACATATTTACAAGGAGACACCTATACTCTTCTGCAGTGTGGCGTTATGTACCCAAACTGCACGTCCTACATACATATCCCAATCCTTGTCGCCCTTACTCATCATTTGCAAAATTTCAGTCATCGTCCTAACAGCCCTTTCAGCCAACCTATTCGCACTGGGCATATATGGAGTAGAATACACATGCACAATACCCCATTCCTCCAATATTTCTTCAAATTCCCATCCCACAAACTCAGGTCCATTATCACTCAACATTTTTGCCGGCTTACACACACACATGGGCAACTTCACTTGACCCACCATTCGTGCAACAGTTTCACTCCTCTTATCTTTGATGGGAACCACATAGGCAAATTTACTCATGTGATCCACCATCACAGTCATCCCCACGTGTCCTCTCGCAGTCCTAACCAAAGAAACACAATCAATCACAAGCATTTCAAATGGCTCTTTCATCTGCAATCACATCACATGTGGACTTGCATGCACACACTGATACTTTCCCCTCTGACAGTCTTCACACATGACAGCCACATCCACACAAATCCTATTCAACCCAGGGGCATACAATCTCTCCCTCATGCATTCCCACAACTTATTTTTCCCCATATGCCCAAAAAGATCATGCACCAACAAACACATACTCACAGCTGACTCAACAGAAAACACCGGCACATACACTTCGCTGTCATACACCCCCTCCTGATGCAAAAAGTACACATGTTTTTGCACACCACAAACCGTTTAGCAACCCTCTCATATACATCCAACTCACATGACCAGTCTTCCACACGCACTCCTCCCAAAACACATTGTTGCAACACATTTATCTCCAGGCACTTATTTTGCATTTCCTCAATCTCTTCCTCATTCAACAGATCATTCTCACTCCTGGCAATATCAATTATACCCACAAAGTTTGCTACAAATACATTACCATCTTAAATCCTAGCTACCTGTCTGTCCCCCTTTCTAAGAATTCCATTTCCTATATCTACGTCTATATCATGGATCCTCAAAAATCTATCCCTGTTAAAAAGCAAGATGGCATATCATTTTCTCCTATAACTATAAAGTTATGCATTACTTCAAGATCTCCCAACCTAACCCTTAACCGTACCTCTTCCCATACTAAAACACTTCCTCATCCTAACCCATGCATTCTCACACTTGTAGACTGCCTTTTCACTTCCCAACCACATCTCTCAAGTTCACTCACCACTGACCCACTCACCAAGGAAACTTGTGCCCCTGTGTCAACCAAACTACAGTACTCACTATCCTTTACTCGGACAAACGTCACCATTTTCCCTCGAGTCCCATGCATGCACACATTCACTACCATGTCCACCTGGTTATCCACATCACACTCCTCCTCATCACATTCATCCTTAGTTAATTCCCCACATCACATCCTCCATCATACACATTCATCCTTAGTTAATTCCCCATTTCCACAATTCTGAATCAGACCCCATTCATAGTCCCTTTTTGTAACCAACCATTTACAATCACGTTCCCCGCACTGAATCATCAAAACCCCATGTTCATAACCTGTACTTACCCCTCCTCGATACTCAACTGGTCTGTCCCATCCAAAATACAACCACCCTCATTCCAAACAATTCAGCTACTGCTGACAACAATTCATGCAACATTTCTCCTTCCCCACCTTGTTCCTCCGCATATGCCACTTCCCTCTGCACATCACTCGTCAACTTCACTTGCAACTCATTCACACTACCGGGTACCTCTTCAACCAGACCCTTACCTCCCAAGTCTTTCAATGCCGAAAACAAACATTCACACAATCTGTCATTCCCCTCAAACCTCTCTTTTACAACCAACCCCTCAGGTACCATATTCGGATCCCAGTCACTTTTCACAACACCACTGTCCTTACCTTGTATCCTAGACATCGTATCAGCAATCACATTTTTACTCCCTGGCACATATTCTAAGCTAAAATCAAACTCACTCAAATCCTCAATTGTCCTCGTAGTCCTAGCATTCACACTTTCCTTCTTGATCATAGTACACTAACGGCCGATGGTCTGTCCTTATGACAAATTTTACCCCATACAAAAACACTTTCAACGATTTCACACAAAATCTTATTGCCGCAAGCTCCTTCTCAACCACCGAATACTTCAGCTCTGCTTTATTAAAAGCTTTACTCACATATGCAATCACTCTCAATTGCCCCTCCCCATTCACCTCTTGCATCTGCACCAAGCATCCTCTATACTAAACTTACTAGCATCAGCATACAACTCAAGCTTACTCGCATCCTCACTATAGTCTGGAAAAGCCAAGGTGACGTCTCTAGCAGCCTCCTCTTTCAATCTCTCAAATGCTCCCACCATTCACTCATCCCACCTCAGCTTAGTACAATTTCTGGGCTCAGCTCGTGTCGCTGCGCGAAATATCCTTTAATCTATTATTTCTAGGGTAAATGTACTAACACATACCAGAGAATAAATAAATAAAGAAAAAGGTCAGTACAACTGACTCGCTCACCCTCCAAAAGGGTGTCGGTATGAACACTATGGCGAGTGAGACCACTACCACGAGCCGAATGCCAATAGAAATCTCCCACTACAAAATCCCCACAAGAGGAGAGCCGACCCACAGAGTGGGCAGCAACTACTACTACTACCTACTCCCATCCCCTGCTGCCGACTGCTGCGCCTCTGGTGGTCATCCTTTTCAGTTAGCGCACACGGTACACACCGTGCCCTTTTTTACTCTGTGTTTTTTGTGCCCTTTTCTTTGGATTTATTTATCATGAGCGTGCAAGCCATCGCAGCAGCTAAGTTAAGTACTCAGTGTTTATTGCTAGTTGGTTTTTTCCGGCCCTGAGCCCGTATTTGCCGTTTTTTAGGTATAAATACGAACTCTAGGTCGGAAGCATGGCAGCATGGTTCTGCCTCGTGGTGGGTTCGTTCTTGGTCTCCCATACCCAGAACATCCCCTTACTTTAGTACGCTCTATTTTAATCGTCCGATTTTTTGTTTTTAGGTACAGTCTACACGGTTTTGTCATGCATGCATGTCTTTTACCTTATGTAGGCTCCTTCCATCCAGACCCTAGCCACGGCTCTTAGTATCGGCCCCGGCTTAGGCTTTGAGTGGTAGACTTTCCTTCGGGTTAGTCGTACACTCCTGGATTTTTTCTCCTACTATTTTGTTTCTTTCTTTCATGATTATTAATTTTAACGTTATATTATATATATATTATGTTTAGGTTAGTGTAGGCGTCTGGCTCATTTAGCCTAGGTTATGGCCCATAGGGTCTATATGCTACCGCTCTTCAGTTCGGTTGCTTCTCGATAGCATCTCTCTGATCAGCCGGTTGTGTTTTCTAGGCCTTATTGTTTCATTGTTTTGTACTTACCGCCCCGTGGTCACTACGTGATCACGGAGCAGCCAGACGCCTGTCCAGTCATCTTCCCCCCTCCCGCTCTTCCATAGAGTCGGGGGGTGGGTCGGTCTACCCATGCTCGCTCCGCATACCCGAGCCTGCCTCCTCTCCCCCCCAGGCGGAGGGAGTAGAGGGACGAGACAGACCAAGACTGGACTCGACCTCTCCAGCTTCTCGGTACGGCCGGATGGTAAGGTGGGGGGGACTGGCCTTTCCCCCCCCCCCCTCCGTCGCTACTACCGTCGCTCCGTTGCTAGCCCGAGTTCTGTGTGTCCTCTCGCCTTTCCCACCTTACTGGGGCTCCTTTACTAACGGAGCCCTGGCATCCAGCGGAAAGGTGCTAGTCCACCCAGCAGGATGGACCGGGACATACAGTTGGTCTCTCCTAACCACTCCGTCTCGCTGAGTCACGACACTTCGCCACGCACTGGACTTAGTCCGGTACGTTCTAATTTTATAGGTTTAAGTTCTGTTTTGTTAAACTAGTAAGTTTATCTTAAGCTACCTTAAACCATCCCCCCTCCCTTACCTGTCTCACCGGATCTCTCCGGGGTTATAGCCTATTCAGGCGTTAAGGGAGGGGTTATGCCCAAAATTTTTTGCCCTTTTTTTCCGAGCTCCGGCATGCAATGGAGTTCTTCTGTCCCTTTAGCCTGTAAGTGATAGCCTTTAAGATGCTCAGTGTCTTTTCACTTACAGACCACAACTGTGAGCATCCGGGATGCGCCGCCACACTTCAAGACCCATGTGGACATGAAGTTTGCTGGTCCCATGCTCCATGTGCGACTCCGCACGGGGACATCCAGGTCTGGTATCACGAGACATGTACCATCTGTTATGATCTGGTGAGCCAGCTCTTAGACGGGGTAAGTATTCCAACTCCGCTAACTGGTCCTCATTTTGTTTTAGTTCTTAAGTTTTTACATTAAATCTTCCAAACTTAAGATAAAATTCATGGGGTTTTGCAGCCCCTATAAATTTAAGTTAAGCTTTTAATTAGTTTAGTTTTAAGTTTAATCTTAAAAACTAATAAATACCCTCTCTTCCAGGCTCCGGCTGTGAGGGGGGACACCGCACTGGCAACCCTGCGGGCCTGGGGTCCGGCTGTGAGGGACACCGCACTGGCAAACCCTGCGTGCCTGGGTCGGCGGTTTTGGGAAGAACGCCGCCAAGGGTATGCCCTACATTCTTGAAAAGAAGTTGGCGGTACTGATCTTCCCCGGAGGCAAGGCTACAGGCTACGTCGACCAGCAGAGGCGGCCCCCCAGACTATCGCTTTCATCCAGCAACAGCTGGCTGCCTCGTTGACGGATCAAGGCCAGGACATCTCCTCGGAAGTCGCGACGTTGGACATTAATATTGAACCTATGGTAGGTGTAGACGACCTGTTGGTCGAGGTAGGTACGTTGGACGCCCAAGGGATGCCCTTGGGTGCCACTGGATCTTCTACCCCTGCAACTCTCCATCCTTCCAAGGCTTTACAGGTACAGAAATTATATACTTCTCCTGACGCTTCTGTTAGACCCAAGGTCAAAGGTCAAGCAGTAAAAACCTTGACGAAGACGTCGTCGTCGTCTAAAAAGACGGCGTCGGCGTCATCTTCTTCTCGTAAGTTCTCCGGCTAGAAATCCCGGAGCAGAGAGATCTAAAGCTTCTGGGTCCGGCTCTAAGTCCTCTAGGAGTAGATCCTCCAGGGAGAGATCACGCACTCCAGCGGAGTCGACAGTTCCACTACCTTTGGTTCCGGTTCAGAGCCACCCTTCCACCTCCGCAGCAGCTCCGGCTTTGGATTCCAACGCTGGTCTGTTGCAACAAGTGGGCGATCTGGTTGGTTCTCTGAAATCCAGCATGGAACAAATGATCTCCCGGTTGTCTGATAGGATCACCTCTCAGGACAACATTATAGCCGGACTGAGCCAAGCTCCACTAACCTCTCCCCCACCTTTCAGCACAGGGGGAGCCCAATTACCCCCGTATGACTCTACCTCCGTTCTCAATGAAAAAAAAAACAATCCTTGGGAGAGTAGCGTCATACGCCCCCTTCCAAGACGGGCTTATCTCTATCCCGGAATGTGGAACTCGGAGGATTGAGGACTTCGAGTTCTACCCGGAAGACCTTCAGCCTCCGTTCATCGGCTACGCCAGGCTCACCGCCTCGGCCATGACTCGGGACGATAAGGTACCGAAAGAGACAGTCCTCTATTCACGAGACCAGGCTCAGAGAGAATGGCTCAGGTGTCTAGAGGACATGGATTGTTCCAATACGAAGATTCAACCATTTAAGAGTCCTTTTACGATCTTTACAATGGAAGAGAGTACCCCGCTCCCTTTCCTGACAAAGATAGCGACAACCACCATTCCAGCAGCCCAGAAGGGGGATTCGATGCCTCAGCTGAAGGAAGCAGACCCTACGTCTCCTTTACTTCCCTCAGCCGGTGAGTTGTGGGAAGATTTGCCCAACACCTTTTCAGCAGGCAAACTCAAACCAGACTGTGCTATGGAGCAGTTTGGTGAGAAGCTACCTAGGCTTCCAGATAGCCTTATTCAGGCGGAATTCGATGCCAAATCGAGGCTAGCCAGGTCTATTAATTCCATGGCCATGACCGAGGTGGCTACCATTGCCTATGGTTCTGAGCCACTCTTTAAGCTTCTTACCAAGTCTCTGACTCAAACGGTGCAGTCGGATATGTTTGAGTTTGCCACGGCTAGGACGAACTGTAGGAAACATGTCCTCCAAGAAGCAACAATTCGACACAAGCCGAATAAGTTGCTTACATCAAGCATCTGGGGAGCAGACCTCTTCCCAGAGGCGATGGTGAAGGAGGTCCAGGCAGAGGCTACGAGATTGAACCAAAGCCTTAAAGATCGTTGGGGTCTTACGGCCAAGAGACGCCAGGATCAAGGGGTTAAGGGTAAGGCTCAAAGGAAACCCAGACGTTTCCAGCCCTACCAGAAGAAACAGCCACGCTTTACTCAGCAGGTTCCAGCTGTCCCGTTGGTGCAAGCAGCCCAACATTCTACCTCCAAGGCTCAGTCGCAGCCAATCTATGTTATCTCCCCTCAGCCTCAACCCTCCACCTCTTACACTCTCTCTCCAGCCTACAATCAGGTCTTCGAGGGTCAGGCTTCCCAGAAGTATGACCGCTCGGGTAAGGGAGGCAGAGGTAAGCGATCCTTTCGTGGGAGAGGATCGGGAGGGCCCTTTAATAGAGGAAAGCATTTCAGGGGAGGCCGAGGAGGCTACCAAAACCAATGAGGATTTTCAGGTAGGAGGGAGGCTGTTTCACTTCCGCCACCGGTGGAAACTTCAGCAAGTGGGGGGCGCAGAGCATTGTGTCAAAAGGCCTGGGTTGGAGCTGGATAGCGAACCCACCCCCATCCAGACCTTTCCGCCAACTTCCATCCAAAGAATTGACGGAGTATGCGGAGGACCTCCTTCAGAAAGGAGCTATAGCGAGAGTCAACAGGTTAAAATTTCAAGGTCGCTTATTCAGCGTGCCAAAGAAAAGGCTCACCAAAAACAAAAAAGAAGGGTAAATCTTAGACTTGTCCCGCTTAAACTTAGCCATTCGCTGCGACAAGTTCAAGATGCTCACGATCTCGCAGGTGCGGACCTTACTTCCCCGTGGGGCCGTCACCACCTCTATCGATCTTACAGACGCTTACTATCATATCCCTATTGCAAGACACTTCCGTCCGTATCTGGGCTTCAAGATAGGAGACCAGACATTCTCCTTCAAGGTAGTTCCTTTCGGGCTCAACGTAGCACCCAGGGTGTTCACGAAGCTGGCGGAAGTAGTAGTTCAACAACTAAGATCGCAAGGGATTATGGTAGTAGCGTATCTCGACGATTGGTTGATCTGGGCTCCAACAGTCGAGGAATGCCACAGAGCAACACTGAAAGTGATTCAGTTCCTGGAATATCTAGGCTTCAAGATAAACAGGACCAAGTCAAGATTTCACTCCAGAGTCAAACTTTCAGTGGCTAGGCATTCAATGGAATCTATCCTCCCATTCTCTGTCGAAATTCCAGCAGCCAAGAGGAAAGAAATAGAGAAGTCAGTCAAGCAAATTTCTGAGTCACAAAACTTGCGTCAAGAAGAACTCAGGAAAGGATCCTGGGCTTCACTCCAGTTTGCATCAGTGACAAACATCTTGATGAAAGCCAAACTGAAAGACCTAACCCAGAATCTGGCGCTCACGAGCAAATGTCAGGTCCAGGGACAAATTATCCTCAGACCCTCAGATTCTACGGAAATCGACTCCAGACCCGTGGGCGAAAGTCAAGAACTTATCGATAGCAGTGCCCCTCCAGTTTCCTCCTCCGGGGATTACCATCCACACAGACGCTTCATTAAGCAGTTGGGGAGGATATTCCCAGTTCAAGAAAGTTCAGGGAACTTGGTCACCTCAGTTCCGTCAGTTCCATATAAACGTACTGGAAGCAATGGCAGTGTTCTTGACTCTAAAAAGGTTACGTCCGCCAAAGTACTCCCACATAGAGCTAGTCTTGGACAGCGCAGTGGTAGTACATTGTATAAACAGAGGAGGCTCCAAATCACGTCATCTAAATCATGTCATGGTAGCCATCTTCTCCCTGGCGGACAAGTTCAGTTGGCACCTCTCCTCCACCCATATAGCTGGAGTGAGAAACGTCATAGCAGATGCTCTATCCCGATCAGTACCTCTAGAGTCGGAATGGTCACTGGACAACAGTTCGTTCCAATGGATTCTTCAGAGAGTTCCAGGCCTACAAGTGGATCTCTTCGCATCGCAAGCGAACCACAAACTCCCATGTTATGTGGCCCCCAACCTGGACCCTCTGGCCTATGCCACGGACGCCCTGGCCCTAGACTGGAACAATTGGGAGAAGATTTATGTCTTTCCTCCAGTGAATCTTCTCATGAAGGTACTGAACAAACTCAGGACATTCAAGGGTCAAAGTGCTCTAGTAGCCCCAGACTGGCCGAAGAGCAATTGGTACCCTCTAATTCTGGAACTGGGTCTTTGCCCTCTTCGGATTCCCAGTCCCAGGCTCTCCCAGTCAGTACAAACGAAGACTGTGTTCGCTTCCTCAGGAATTCTCAAAACCCTAACTTTATGGATTTCATGAAGTTTGCGGCAAAAAGGAATGCGAATATTGACCCTCAAAATATTCTCTTCTTGGAATCCGATAAAAGAGATTCAACTTTGAGACAGTATGCTGTCAAAAAGTTAGCAACCTTCCTGAGAGAATCAGATATTAGAATCATGACAATCAATTCAGCTATATCCTTTTTCAGATCTTTATTTGAAAAAGGCTTAGCAGCTAGCACCATTACGACGAACAAGTCAGCCTTGAAAAAGATTTTTCAATTTGGTTTCAACATAGACTTGACAGACTCCTACTTCTCGTCTATTCCCAAGGCGTGTGCTAGACTTAGACCTTCTGTAAGGCCTACGTCAGTATCATGGTTCTTAAACGATGTTCTAAAGCTGGCTTCAGAAACTGATAATGACACATGTTCCTTTATAATGCTCTTAAGAAAAACTCTATTTTTATTAAGCTTGGCCTCAGGAGCTAGAATTTCAGAACTGTCGGCACTTTATCCAAGAGATCCCGGATCATATTCAGTTCCTTCCCACAGGGGAAGTGCTACTTTCTCCGGAACGTAGTTTTTTAGCTAAGAATGAAGATCCTTTGATGAGGTGGGAACCATGGAAGGTACTACCCCTTCCACAAGATGTTTCTCTTTGCCCAGTTTCGACCTTACGAGCCTTTCTGTCTAGGACCTCCTCATCCTCATCGGGTCCTCTCTTTAAGAGAGAAAAAGGTGGTACTTTATCTATTAAAGGCATCAGGCAGCAGATCCTGTACTTTATTAATCAAGCCAATCCTGACTCTTTTCCAAAAGCACATGATGTCAGGGTAGTAGCCACCTCAATTAACTATTTCCAACATATGAACTTCGATGAGTTGAAAAATATACTGGATGGAAATCGCCGACAGTATTTAAACGTCATTACCTAAAGTCCTTGGAAGCTCTGAAATTTTCAGCAGTAGCGGCGGGTAACATAGTTTCCCCCGACTCTGCCTAATCTTTAGTAGAAGATCCAGTCCTCCTTTCTACCTGTCTCACCCAGCAGTTCGTCTATTCCTGCCTTGTTCATCTACGGTTACCTTGTGTCTTAGCTGCTATTATGATGATATGGTGGGTGTCCCTTATTTTTTTGCTAGGGGCACTCACAATCGATTGTATATTTTGATCTGTGATCCCCTTATTTTTATGCTAGGGGATACCAATCTTATTTGTAATGGTTACGGGTTTTTGTATATTAAAGTTATATACATTCCTTTATATATTATTATTATTGAAGTTTGTTTTGTTCAACCTATTGTCTTAATTGCTCAAGAATTTTTGATACATATCGTTACACAGATACCATTTCTGAACATATATGCCATATTACCCCTGTATATATGTAAATTACCTTAAGTTAAGAAATATTATTAGAATTAAGATTAATTTAAGCAATATTTCTATTTTGTATCATTGTGTATATGTATCTTTATTAGCAATTATATTCTTTTATTTTATTTTATCTTTTATTTGAGACCTCTTTTTTGTTTTGTTGAATTTTATTTACAATCTTGTGCTATTTCTCTGGTACGATTTCGTGCAGCGACACGAGCTGAGCCCAGAAAAGGGATTTTTGACGTAAGGAAAAAAAATCTATTTCTGGGCGATTGGCTCGTCGCCAGCGAAATCCCGCCCTGCCCATCCCATCGCTCAAGATTGTCTGCTAACTTCAGGATGGCCACCAGAGGCGCAGCAGTCGGCAGCATGGGATGGAGTAGTAGTAGTTGCTGCCCACTCTGTGGGTCGGCTCTCCTCTTGTGGGGTTTTTGTAGTGGGAGATTTCTATTGGCATTCGGCTCGTGGTAGTGGTCTCACTCGCCATAGTGTTCATACCGACACCCTTTTGGAGGGTGAGCGAGTCAGTTGTACTGACCTTTTTCTTTATTTATTTATTCTCTGGTATGTGTTAGTACATTTACCCTAGAAATAATAGATTAAAGGATATTTCGCTGGCGACACGAGCCAATCGCCCAGAAATAGATTTTTCCTTACGTCAAAATCCCTTTTTTCTTCCCAGTCTATTCAGTCAACGGCTTCCCTATACCCGAACAATCTGTAACAAACTTCCTCCTGAACTCAATCAAATCTAAAAACCCTTTAACTATCGCACGGTTCGGAGACGTGGAAACTCCTTTACTTTTTCCACAAATTTTTCACTCTTCCTTACACCACTCGCACTCATCTTATGACCAAGAAATTCCACTTCCCCAGCCAACCACGTACACTTCTCCAGCTTCACTTTCACTCCAACCTCTTCCAACCATTCTAACACCTTCTCAAGCAGTTCCACATTCTCCTCAACAGTCTCACTTGCAATCAAAATGTCATCTATAAACACAGTCACCTTCCTTCTATCAAAACCAGCCAAAACTACATTCATCGCCCTCTGGAAGGCAGCAGGCGCATTAGCCAATCCAAAACTTAACCTCTTGAATTGATAGTGGCGGCTACCACTCGAAAAAGCCGTAACAAGCCTGCTCCCTTCCTCAAAAGGCATCTGGTAATAGCCCCTTACCAAATCTAATTTTGTGAACACTCTCATCCCATGCATCTTATACACACAACCAGACACCACATTCATCGGGAATCGCTCCTTCACAGTCACTTCATTCACCTTCCTGTTATCCCCACACATCCTCAAACTCCCATCTGTCTTGCGTACTGGGACCATAGGACTATTCCAAGCACTCTCGCTCCTCTCGATCATCCACCCCTTCTGCAAGTTTCCCTCACACTGTTCCTCAATCTCTCGGGCAATAAGCGCAGAAAAGTGTTGGGGACGCAGATATATGGGGGTATCGTCATTCAAAACTATCTTGAACTCTGGAAGCTTAGATTCCCTGAAATCCTCGTCACCCCGACTCAACGCATCCCGCCTATCCCACAACATCTGCATCAACCGCTCCCTCTCGTCATCACCAACATTTTCATCCTCCTCAATTCTTTCTCTCAACTCATCATACTTCCACTCATCACTTTCTTTCATACTACCTGTCATCACCCGCCGCACCCTAACATATCTTTCGTCGTCCACATCCACCAATGTATACAACAACCCCACACAATCACTTTCACGTATACCCCGCACTTGCTTTTTCCTAACACTCGGCAATGAGGCTACAAAAACCCGAGGATTCTCCATATCCAAAATCCCGTCGTACACATGCATGCTCGCTCTTACCAACCTGTTCGCATCCACACCCTCAACCACATATGCACACTTGTCACCTTTGACAATCCCAAGACTATCGGGCCACGCAACTTTCACACTAACAACTTCTCCAACTTCTCGCGGCACTTTTACACTCTCTTTCGCAACCAACGGCACTTCCTTCCATATTTTACTGCTTACCCCTCCATCCCTATCCAAGTACAACTCTCCATGTACATTTCCTTCCTATGCAACTCAGTCATATTCCTGCTCGGATGGGCCACCATCCCACACTTCTTCAGGAACCTGTACCTTAACAACATATACTTATCACTCATTCCCTCAATCACATAAAAGTCACCTTCATCCATCACTACCCCTTCGATTTCTACATTTTCACGCAACATTCCCACCACAGGCATACCCAAATTTCCTATTCCTCGTACCTCCCCTTTACACTTCCCAATTTCACACTCACTCCGCAACTTGTCACATCCATTCTTAAAAAGAACACTGACACTGCACCCAGTGTCAATCAAAGCAACCAAACACACCCCTTTGCACCTCACTTTTACACTCATACATTCATGAGCTCTTCCTCCACACCCTTTTTCATGCAACAATCCTTCACGCACATGCATCACTCTTACTGACCACACACCAGAGGACCCACCCAACTGAATCCCCTTTGTGCTTAGTTTCCTGAACTCCCAACCTGACTCATCCTCTTTTGCCTACACACACTTGCCACATGACCTTCCATTCCACATTCAACACATTTTGCCCGCTGTTCCTTACACATCCTAGCATAATGCCCATTCTTCCCGCAATCACCACAAACCTCAGTCACACGGGTACCTCAACATCCACTTACTGTATGCCCTACTTGCCCATACCTGTAACATTTAATATCCCTATCTTTCTTACACTCGCTCACCAAATGCTCGGTTTGCCCACACCTGAACCACGCTCCCAACGGCCACCAACATTCATTCTTCCTGTGCCCTAGCTTACCACATCTGTAACACTGCTGCTCTCGTTCACGACTAACCGACCCTACTCTTCCAACGCTTGCACTCCGATCTCTCTTGGGGCTAACCTTACTTAAACTACTGGCTCTAACGCTCCTATCAACCACTCGCTCTGCCATTCGCCTTGGCCCTTCCAAAACTGCCTCCCTATAGCTCTTAAACTCTGGTATAACATCAGCCACTTCAGTCCTAACACTAACACTTCTACTCTCTTTCATACACCTATCCAACTCATAATCTTCTACTATTTCCAAAATGTCGTTCCACGTCAACCTTTCATTTGTCCATCGCATTTTTTCCTTATGTTTCAGATTTACAAACTCATACACACTCTCAGGCACAGTCGCCAACAACTTCAACTCTTTACACTCACTTATCCCTTCATCCCCAAACTTTTTCCTGGCTAATGTTTCCAACCTGCACACATACAACGGCAACGACTCACCAACATTCATTCTTACCTCATCAAAACCATGTTTTCTCCTATATCTAACACTACTCCTTATCCTGTTCGCCTGTTCCACAATCCTGGCTTTCACACTCTCATAAGGCACATTCCCCACACTCATCATTACCCCATACATACTCAACAAAAATCCCGTTAAAAAGCTACCCAACTCTTGTTATCCCCATACTTTGCCTCACAATACCTCTCATATCCCTTACAAAAATCCCCTATGTCCCTACTACCACATTCCTTGTATTGTGCACATCTAGGTATCTCTCTCATATACACAGCCTTTCGTACTTCCTGCTCACTCTCACTCTCACTTTCGCTACTTCCATTCTGATCCCTCTTAACCTCGTCCGAATACAGCGAATCAACTTCCATACGAACATCCATGCTCCTGAATACACTCTTCTTACCCTTCTTTCTACCCACCTGTTTCCACTCACCACCATCTAAATCACTCTCAGCCCTTTCCCCAATGTATTCAGCCCTAGTCTCATCCTGTCCGTCATCCTTACTAGCGTTCTTTCCCTTAGTCTTCTTCTTTTCCTCAACTCCCTTCTTATTCTTGTCCTCAGGTTTATCCTTATCCTGTTTCTTTCCCTTACCTATCACAACCAAGTCACCTTCGTCACTCGTAGTTTCATCCACTTGCTCTTCCACTGTCTTTACCACTTCTGGCCTATCACAATACCTAGTAGGCCTACCTCCTACAGCTCCCTCTCCCATGAACCCCTTCATCATCTGCACTGCATTCATCATCACTAAGAATTTTTCGTCCATTTTCTCAACCATTCTCTTCTGCTCCTTTCACTTTTTTCATTTCCACTTTTGCACTCCTTAGCATTCCTCTCATTTCCTCTAACTCGCTCTTCAGCTCCTTATTCTCCACTTCCAATTGTCCTCTTACTTCCCTCTCAAACCTCAAATCCTCCTTCAGCCTCTCCACCTCACTCAATCCTTCCATCCCAAACTTTCTCACCACTCATACACACTAGCCTAGACCAATTGTCCTGCAGCTGCCACACCAGCAGTCCCTGTTCGGGCGCCAAAAATTAATGTGGCGGGATCACAAGCTTAAGAGCAAGCAGCAAATCTCCCCCACATAAACTTAATCTGCCTGGCTACCAAACCCACCTTCAATCACACTTTCCTCTTTACACTACAAAATACAGCAGGACAATTGACCCATACCTACATACAGAACAAAGAAACACAAACAGGTACTCACCTCTGGCTCCAGATAGGCTAGGCTGTGCTGTCTGCTGGATAGGCTATAGGCTAGCCGTGACACATCCACCGCCGATAACCAACCACACACCAACCAACTGAGACCCACAAACCCTCAACAACCCGACAAACAACTGCAGACGAAGAACACCAACAGCCCGAAAGAACGTGACAACCACACGACTACCCCAGCACAACAACCCGCCAACACCAACACTGCCCCAACCACCACTCACAGACACCGAAAACGCACTCCCAACCTCTTCAACTTCACCAAAACCAGACACACACACACACACAACAACCTTACAATGCCAAAATCAATCAAATACCACAAAATCAACTAACAACCAATGGATAAATGCTGCCAAACCAACTCTGTGTATTCACTAGACGCCTCACTGCTTACGACTCTCGTAACAGACTTCCACTTACGTACTACAGAGCGCCACAACAGACATGCTTCTGACCACCATTTAACCACTCCCATTAATTCTTCTACCAATCTCTCTCTCTCTCTCACAACTTTTGTAGACGTTGTCAAATATAAATTACTATCAATACTCCTCCATAATGTCATCTTAACCTGGACGTCATTTGCTTGAAGCTGAGATTGACTTTAGAGCAGGTGAGGTCGGTGGCTCCGTCCTTGTCTCCACAGGATGCCTCAGCCTTGGAGTCTAAGGCAGCCTCCATGTTGCAAACAGTTTCTTGGCTGAACTTCTGGTCTACGGTCATTGCCAAGATAGCTTCTGACAGGTCCCCAGAGGGGTTCGTGATTGCTTCCTCTCTTGCCAGTTTGTTGCAGTCCGGAGGCAAGGCATTCTCGTATCTTGTTCACCTCAGTGTTAATTTATGGGCTAACCTTCTCCTGATAAGAAGAGACGCAGCTTTATCCAAGATGGAAAGATAAGTTGATCCTGAGTCCTTGCTGGCATTGAGGAATGGAGATCTTTTGGAATCACAATTTCTGTTCCCTCGGACCAAGCTGGAGGATGTGATAGACTGGTGCCGGGCTGACACCAAGGACAGATTAGTGCACCAGGCTGTGTCTAAGTCAGAGTCTTGTCCTCGGAGATGTCCGGCTCCTCCTCCTCCTCCCCCCACGCCAGCAGCAGTCACGAAGGCCGTTGCCTGGTAGCCCATCAAGTAGTTCGGTTTTTGCAGGGCCTTCCTGTTTGTCCCAGCCTAGGTCAGAGGACCAATGTCCTTTTCGCTCCAGTTCCTTTAAGCCAAGAAGGGGCCCCAGGGGCAGAGGTAAAGGGGGTCGTCAGTAGGTTAGGCACCTCTCCCTCTCCTGTGCCATGGGTTGGGGGGTTGCCTGGCGGGCCACTGGGCCAAGTGGCAGAGTTATGGGGGCGGAGAATTGGGTAGTAGATGTCCTTCAGGTGGGGTATCTACTGCCATTCGACTTCTCTCCCCCACTCTTGAACAAGCCGCTGCTCACGTGGGTATATCCTCCAGATTCTCTAAAGTTCTTGGCTCCCTGGGAGGAAGTGCAGAGGATGCTGGAGAAGGATGCATTAGAGGAAGTGGTGCGTCAGTCTCTGGGGTTTGACAGTCACATCTTTTTGGTGCCCAAGGCGTCGGGAGGTTGGAGACCTGTGATCTACTTTGAATCACTTCATCAGGAGGACGAGGTTCAAGATGGAAACCCCGCGTTCAGTGTTGGTAGCTGTGAGGGAAGGCGACTTCATGCTGTCGATAGACTTAAGGGACGCATACTTCCAGATCCCTGTTCATCTGACATCCAGGAAGTTCAGAGTCCTGTGCTTTGGGCTGACCACACCCCCTCAAATATTCACAAGGGTCTTCTCTCTTGTCTCATGTTAGGCCCATGTTCAGGGATCTGTTTGCCGAGGTACCTCGACGATTTGTTGGTCCTGGCAGGTTCCAGGGAGAAGCTGCTGCAGGACAAAGATCGTCTGCTTCAGTTTTGTTTGGGATGGCCATCATGGTCAACCAGGAAGAGTCAACCCTTGTACCCAGTCAAAGGATTCTCTGCCTGGGCATGGTCATCGATACGGTGGTTGCAAGAGTTTTCCCGTCGGATCATATGTTGAAGTTGCAAGTAGTGGTGTGTGGCCTCCCTTCGGAACCACATCAATCAGCTCACCAGTAGCAGGTTCTTGTGGGAGTTTTGTCTTCCTTGGAGAAGCTGGTTCCTCATGGGCATCTTCATCTTCGGTCTCTACAATGGAGGCTGGCGGAATTCTGGTCTCCGGTGGGGAACTCACCCCTGTTAAAGGTTCCTCTGTCTCTGGAAGTGAGAGAGGACCTTCGTTGGTGGCTGGACCACCGAAATCTTTTGAATGGTGTTCCTCTGCATTCTGTCCCTCCAGACTTCCTTCTGTTTTCAGACGCCTCCCTCACAGGTTGGGAGGCTCATTTAGGTGCCCTCATTGCCTTTGGAGGACAAGCAGCAGCATATCAAAGTCTTGTAGTTGAAGGCAGCCTTTCTGGATCTGAAAGGGTTTCAGGAGAAAGTAGTGGGTCATTCTGTTGTTCTCATGTAGGACAACATCACGGTGGTCGCTTATGTGAACAAGCGGGGAGGCCTGGTGTCACGTCAACTTCGCGCCTTAACCGTCAAGGTTCACCAGTGGGCTGTCAGCAATTCAGTAGAGCTCTCAGCCAGGTATATCCCAGGCAAACAGAATGTGGTCGCAGACAAACTCAGCCGTCAGGATCATATCCTAGGCACAGAGTGGTCCCTTCATCAGGTAGTAGTAGACAAGCTCTTCCAGGTTTGGGGGATACCCATGCTGGACCTTTTTGTGACCCGGTTCAGTAGGAAACTGGAGTTATTCTGTTCTGTTGTTCCAGATCCTTTAGCATTAGCGGAGGACGCGTTCCAACGTCCCTGGGACAACCTGGAGTTATATGCCTTTCCTCCGTTTTGTTTGATCCATCAAGTCCTGAGCAGGCTGATGAGGTTCGCAGGGTCTCAGGATGACTTTAATAGCCCCTCTGTGGCCTCAGGTAGAATGGTTTCCAGATCTGCTGTTGTTGTCGGAGGTTCCGAGGGAAATTCCCCCTTGGCCCTTGGCAGCATCTCCTGTGTCAGCCACATGCAGAAAGGTTCCACCAGTCAGTAGAATCCCTTTCTCTTCACAGATGGGAGCTATCAAGTATCTCCTCTGAGCTCTCAGAGAACAGCAGGGCATATGTCCAGCAGTCTCAGGTCTACCTCTGCAGTTTACCAAGGCAAATGGGCGATTTACTGTGATTGGTGTCGTAAACAGCATTTTTCTCCACTCATCTATTCAGCGCATAGCAGACTTTTTAACCTTCCCCAGGGATGAGAAAAGTTTGTCTGTTTCTGCCATTAGAGGCTACAGGGCGGCCCTGGGTTTAGTGTTACGCCTTAGAGGTATCAACATCTCATCCTGGGAATTTTCCTTGCTAGTTAAGGGGTTTGAGCAATCCAGTTCTCCTAGGGAGCTCAAGCCTCCAATGTAGGATGTTTCCTTGGTTCTGAGAAGTTTCACTAAGGGTCCATATGAGTCTTTGCATCTCATCTGACAGGAACTTGATGCTCAAGACTGTTTTCCTCTTGGCCTTGGCATCTTCAAAGAGAGTGGGGGAGCTGCATGGTCTGAGCTATGATGTGAAGCACACCAGGGGTTGGGGGTCAGTGTCCTTTGATGTCCTAGAATTCGTGGCCAAGACCCAGAATCCCTCTGTGCACGATGATAGGTTCACCTCCTTTTCCATTCCATCACTGAATGACTTTGTGGGCAGTTATGCTCAAGAGCTTTTGTTGTGTCTAGTCAGGGCTCTGCGTTGCTATCTTAAAAGGACACCGCACCTTAGACCAGGCTGCCGCAGACTTTTTGTTAGCACGGGACATACTATCTCATTTTGGATACGGGAAGCCATCAGACTGGCAAACTTGACTCTTTATGATTCCGCTGCCACGTCTGTGCAGGCTAGAGCGCATGACGTTAGGGATATTGGTCCCTCTCAGGATTTCAAAAAGAACTTGGCTGTACGTAGTGTAGAGTTTCTGGTACTTGGTTACGCCAGTCCACGTTCACCTCGTTCTATCTTAAGGATGTTGCCCACAGATCTATGGACACGCTTTCCCTGGGTCCTGTGGTGGCTGCCCAACAGATTGTGTAACTCATCATTAGGACACATTTGTATTTTACCTAGATGATTGTGTGGATGAGAGAATGAATGAGTTGGCTGGTCTCTTTCTCTTGTACCTTTTCTTCTTCCTTCGGGTGGGTTACAGAATAGACACATCATTTGCTGGACTGGTCTGATACAGGTGAGTAAGGTAGTCATACTGATAGTTTGGTTGCTTGGTATGTAAATAAACCCTCTATTCGGTAGCATATGCTCCGCTCCTTGGCCAGGGGGAATAGGGAGAGGTAACAAACCCTGGTGTGTTGATTTTTTATTGGATAGTCAGTTTCTCTTTAGTTCCCTATGCAATGATTCTCCCATATATCATTGTATGTCGCTCAGTGTCTGATGGTTAGATATCAATATATCTAGCTTCTCACGGGCATCAGTCCCTCTCGGGAGTTATTTCTTCTGGAGCTGGACTGGTGGGTAGGCCCCCAGCCAGTTTAGGATGTCTGTATCTCCCTCCAAGTAAAGTCTATCTTATTGTTAAGACCGAAGGTTTGTTCAGGTATAAACAAATGACAAGTTATCCAAGACAATTTGTATTTTTCATAGCTACAAACCTGAGGTCTTAACTTTGTACTGCTGCACCTCTAGCTGCCCCTCTGTCTTGCAAAGACGTCCTGAGTTGAGAAAGACTGACGCTGTGGCATGGGTGCATGGTCCTTGACCACTCTTCACCCGATATATGTACGCGTTGCCAGATCTCACAAGATTCCTTGCTTTCATCTGCAATTTAACCAGATCCAGCTAGGTGGTAGAAATATCCTATTGTTAAGACCAAAAGTTTGTAGATATGAAAAATACGAATTGTCTTAGATAATTTGTCATTTTTGGATGGATCAAGGACTCCCCATACTTTTAACTCAGTCTAGCTTCTTTAGCTGTCATTCCTGTTCTAGTCATTAACAGTTTAAGCTCTGTATTGTATTAGTAGAAGGAGCACTCTAAATCTAGCATGATGAGCTAACCCATAATTGGCACATTTTGTAGGACTACAATTCTAATTTGTAGTATGCTCTTTAGATGAGCAGACTGCACATATTGTCTTATTATGACATTTTTTGTATGTGTGGCTAAATTTTGAGCAGTGTGTGCGCTGAAGTGGTTTTGGTATAAATGGGCGTACTTCTCTACGTTGCCCAAGAATTTTAATTTCAAGTGAAAAACTTTGGCCAAGTTTAGCAGACTATTATTATCATACATTTTATAACAGTACACAAGAGAATTATATCACTGTTAGTGTTTCATCTCTAATCATTGTGAAAATTTTTAAAATATGAATTTGGTACTGGCAACATTCAACATTCTCATTCCAGCCATAGTCTGCCTTTGAATTCTCATCCCAAGCAAGTTACTGTCCTTCGATTTTTAAATACTATTGCCTGAGTCACACATTGGCGATTCCTTGCTTTACAATCTTTTATTGTTTTTAACCAGGTTCAGCTGGCACAAGAAGATTACGTATCCTATTGTTAAGACCGAAGGTGTGTCAACTATGAAAAATACAAATTGATTAAAAATTTGTCAGTTTTCAGTTTTGAGGTCATCAAAATGTACCAATGTGGGATTCAGTCAGTAATTTTTGTTTCATTTTGATCCTTGCTTTATGTATGTTGTTTGTCTATTAGAATTTTTATATTTTTCTGTATTGGTGGGAGGATTACTTGTCTCTAATTCGGAATTATTGTTTATCCTATATGATTCCATAGTTATGGATTTGACTTTACCAATTGGTTTCTGTTGTTTCTTTTTCAGTTTCTGTGCACTCTAATGGGTGTTCTGGATTTGATATTTTATCTGGAACAGGGTGTTCCCTTGTATAATTTTTGTTGTTTTAAGCTATACTAAGGAGATTCGGGAGTGACATGCCAATAGTCATCAACTGTGCTGGAATTTTTCCATCATGGGGCCTAGCGAGGGGTACTCAATCTTTAAGCTCACTAATCATAAAAATATAAAAAAAAAAAATTAATATCTCAAAAAGATATCATTGACCTTTAATGAAGTCAAATCTTTCGCCAATGGCATAAGTGAGAAATGACTCCCAAATGTCCGCATTCCTACCCTACCCCAAAAAGGGGATGGCATAACATGATTAGTATGGCCCAAGTGTAAGCAAACCCCACTTGATAGGACTGGTATTATGACAATACAATTATTCCCATCTTAATCACATTATGGGCAAAGCAGACAGAATGCTGGGAGTTCTATTCCTAGAACCAGGCCCCTTTGGAATCTGTGGTCCAGCCCCCACAGAATAGTTCCGCCTAAAAAAACAGTTCCAAACTTGTTGGGTCAGATTTGACTTTACGTTAAGCCATGATATGTTTTCTTATTTATTAGATTTGGAAAATTTTGACAAAAGTAGAAAAAGCCACAAAAATTAATCCAAAAATTAATAATGTTATATGGAACTCTTGGGTTCAAACCTAGGAGGAAAAAAAATCCAGAGGTTTGAGAGCCCCCTCAATTATTTGTATATGATGATTATTTTCTAGATTGTCACTTCACTTTGATAATTATATATTTTTGCTAGTTTTGTTATTTATTTATGTAATGATTATTTTCTATTTTGTCACTTCACTTTGATAAAGGGATTTTGACGAAGAAAAAATCTATTTCTGGGCGAGGGGCCTGTGTCGCCCAGTGAAATAGGTTCCTTTGATACTATTTCTAGGTATAAATATTGCTATTCATACCAGAGAAAAAGAGAAACGTTTGTGCCAAGGTAAATGGCTCGCTCACCTTGTAATAAAAGGTGTCGATATATATAAAGAGTGATTGAATACCACTACCAGAGGTACCCTGCCATTTAGCTTCTTCCTCTGCCAAAACCCCATCAACAGAGGAGCCGCACTATAGCCCCGCTACCCTCTACTACTACAGTGAGCGCCTCTGACGTCATTCCTGAAGATAGCACCCAAGCTTGGGTTAAGCAGGGTGAGGAATACAGATACAGGGTGGGATTTCACTGGGCGACACAGGCCCCTCGCCCAGAAATAGATTTTTCCTTCGTCAAAATCCCTTTTCTGGGCTCAGCCTGTGTCGCTCCGTGAAATAGTGCCAGAGAATTAGCTCCACCAAGCTTGGAAGAAAATACAAAATACTAAAATTAGCAGGTAAAACAAACACTAGTAAGGTTAATTAAATTAGTATAATGTACAACTTAAAAGTACCAAATGGTACAAGTGAAAGGTACAGTATATTTTACCAACTTGAAATTACTTAGCTTAAAGACTTAAAGGTACTAGTCCAAAAAACTTAAAGGTACTTAAAAGTAAAACATGTAGGAAACAGAGATAATTAAGTTGATAATCATACAAATAAGCAAGGGAACTGAGCCCTAGCGCAAGTAACAATGTAAAAACAAAAACATCCAAGGCAAATATGTAAACTAGAGGCAAACTAGCTAAGCAAGGGTGCAGTGAGGCAGGCAGAAGGGAAGGCTACAGTGAAAGATAAATAAGAATATTAAGCAATGTCAGGGGAAACTGTGTTTCCAGCTGCCACTGCTGAGAATTTAAGGGCCTCTAAGGACTTTTAAGTAGTGGTGCTTAAAGACTGTCGAAGATTTCCAGCCTGTATATTTCTTAAGATCGTCAAAATTCATATGTTGAAAATAATTGATAGATGTGGCAACTGCCCTAACATCATGAGCCCGTGGGAAGGATTCCGGGTTGGCTTATATAATAAAGTACAAAATTTATTGTCTGATGCCTTTTAAGGAAATTGTACCACCCTTCTCCCTGATGAATAAGGGACCTGAAGACTTTAAGGTTGTTCTACCCAAGTAAGCCCTTAAGGAGTTAACTGGACATAGGGACTTGTCCTGGGGGAGTGGTAAGATTTTCCATGGGGTCCATCTTTCTTGTGGATCCTCATTTTTGGCCAAAAATTGACGATCTGGAGAGAGAAGTACTTCTCCTGATGGGAGGAATTCAATGTGACCTGGTTCTCTCGAAAGAGCCGACAGTTCTGAAATTCTTGCTCCTAATGCTAAAATTAATAAAAATAAAGTTTTTCTCAGGAGGGTTGTATAATCACATGATTAATTATTTCTGAGGCCAACTTGAGAACGTCATTCAAGAACCAAGAAACTGACTTAGGTCTCTCTGTGGGTCTAAGTCTAGCACAAGCTTTTGGTATAGAGGAAAAGTAAGAATCTGTTAGGTCTATACCAAAACCAAACTGGAAGATCTTTTCAAGAGCTGATTTGGTAGTGGTAATTGTGCTTGCTGCAAGACCTTTCTCAAACAATGATCTGAAGAAGGAAATGGCCAAATTTGTGGTCATTATTCGTGTATTAGAGCTTCTAAGAAACATAGCTAGTTTCTTAACGGCTGAGTCATATTGACGTAAGGTAGATTCCCTTTTATCTGATTCCAGAAATGCAATATTTTGGGGATCGATGTTAGCGTTCCTGCGAGCTGCAAACTTCATGAAATCCATAAAGTTAGGGCTTTTTGAATCCTTGAGGAAGCGGACACAGTCTTTGTTTGCACTAACTGGGTCAGTTTGGGATTGGGAATCTGTAGAGGCCGGAGTCCCAACTCTAGAAGTAGTGGGAACCAATTGCTCTTGGGCCAATTAGGAGCTACTAGAGCCACCCGGCCCTTGAACGATCTTAGTTTGTTCAGGACTTTCAGAAGGAGATTCACCGGAGGAAACAGGTAGATCTTCCATGCATTCCAATCTGTTGCCATGGCGTCCGTGGCATAAGCCAGATGGTCCAGGTTGGGTGCCACGTAGCAAGGGAGCCTGTGATTTGACTCCGTGGCAAAGAGATCCGCCTGAAGCCCCAGGATTTTCTGACAGATCCAAATTACTCGTTTTCTAGCGTCCACTCTGATTCTAGAGGGGCGGAGCGTGACAGAGCGTCTGCTACCACGTTCCTTACCCCTGCTAAGTGGGTGGCTGACAAGTGCCAATTGTTCTTGTCCGCCAGAGAAAAAATGGGTATCAGGACATGATTCAGGTGACTTGATTTGGATCCACCCCTGTTTATGCAGTGGACTACCACTGCACTGTCTAGGACCAGTTTGACATGCGATTTCTTGTGTGGCCGGAGCCTCTTCAGAGTAAGAAACACTGCCATGGCTTCCAGTACAGTAGTACCTCGAGATACGAAATTAATCCGTTCCGAGGTGTCTTTCGTACCATGAGGTTTTCGTATCTTGGACCACATTTTACATGTAAAATGGCTAATCCGTTCCAAGCCCTCCAAAACACCCCAGTAAATTTCATAATAAAGCTAAATTGACCTATAAACAATGAAATACTACAACAATTTGGACCATTCAATACGTAACATAATAATAAAAATGCAAAACCTGTAAATAAAGTGTATATTGGTGTACAAGAAATATTATTACTGTAACGTAAAATGTGGAAGCTTACCTTATGAGTGAGGCTATCTTCGAAAGTGGCGGCAGAGGAGGAGGAGGACAAACGGCAGATACGTACTTAACTTTACGAAACACAAAAAAATTTCAGAAAAACAAACTAAACTTTACAAAACACATTAACAAAACTGTAACACTTAAAACTTTACAAAAAACTTAAAATAAAATTTATTTTGTCTTTTTTTGATTTTTACATTTCTTTTTACTTTTTTATACTTTATGTAATTTCAATTTCTTCACCATCAAATGGATGCCAGTCCGTTAACGGGATTTTTCGAACCACCCATGAGAAGCCTTGAACTCTGGGGTTGCCATTGATGTCCCCTCTCTGCCGTCGTCTTCGGCTTGGGCAATCAAATCGCTGAAAATAGCGCTGGCCTTCTGGCAGATTGCCGTCTCGGTTATCGTATCGCCATCGATTTCTTTGTCCTCGATCCATACAAGAAGCAGCCTTTCCATTTCATTATGCACATGGCTCCTCTTGTTGGACAAAATAGTCACGCCCTTGGAAAGTGTAGCTGCTTTGATGGCTTCCTTCTGCTTAAGGATGGTGCCTATCGTCGACAGATCTCGGCCGTATTCCTTAGCGATCAACACTCAACCGCAAGCCAGCTTCATACATTTTCATTATCTCCATTTTTGTCTCCATAGAAAGCATTCTCTTCTTTCTGTGAACTTCAGCAACTTTCTTGGAACCCATGACTAATATGTACTGTACGTAATTAAGTTACGTATGTAGTACGTATACTAATTAGGTTCTCACAACACAATAAAGTAGCACAACGAAATTACTAACGAATTTACGATACTAAACTAAATCGTTGGACCGAACGAATGCCGCATGCGTAGGATAAAGCTTCAGGTGCGAAGTGGCCGAGCGAGGCACGCCACCGCGTAAGATGCATGATGGGAGGGATGCTGTCCAATAGGAGAGAAGGATCTCATGGCTTGGCTAGCATCAGCATCAGGAACCAATGGGAGAGCAGGAGGATGGTGGCGAGTCTACTAGAACTAAGATGGCGGCGCGCGGCGCAAGTTTCAAAATTATCGGGCGAATCTCGGACTTTCAGAAACCTTTCGTATCTTGAAAACTTTTCGTATGTAGAGCAGTAAAATTTTTCGTGTCAGCTTTCGTATCTCGAGTTTTTCATAAGTTGAGCCTTTTGTATCTCGAGGTACCACTGTACATTGATATGTAGTTGGCGGAATGGTAAGGACCAGGTTCCCTGGACCTTTTTGTACTGTGAGTACCCTCCCCACCCGCTTAGGGACGCGTCCGTGTGGATCACTAGAGACGGAGAGGGGAATTGAAGGGGTACTGCCCTTGATAAGTTCTTCACTTGTGTCCATGGGTGGAGACGTTTCGTCAAGATCACCGGGATAGAAGCTAGTTTGTCCTGGGACCTCCGGTTTGCTTTTGAACGCCAGACCCTGTTTATGTCCTTCAGTCTGGCTTTCAGAAGAATGTCCGTGACCGAGGCAAATTGGAGTGAGCCTAAGATTCTTTCTTGGTTCCTCTGGGAAGTTTGTTGTTGTTTGAGAAATTGCCTTGTAGCCTTGGCTATTTCTTTCCTTTTCAATGGCAGGATTGACAGAGTATGTAACTCCAAGTCCCATTGCAGGCCTAACCACTGGAACCGAGATTCCAGTGTTAGTCTGGACTTGGTTTTGTTTATTTGGAATCCCAGATGTTCCAGAAACTCAATTACTTTGACCGTTACCTTTTGGCATTCTTTGGGGGACTTTGCCCATATGAGCCAATTGTCTAGATACGCTACTAGCATTATTCCTTGAGACCTCAACTCTTGAACCACTGCTTCCGCCAGTTTCGTAAATATTCTGGGGGCGATGTTGAGCCCGAAGGGCATTACCTTGAAAGAATAAGCTTTGTTTCCTAGCTTGAAGCCTAGGAACGGGCAGAAGTGTCTGGCTATTGGAACATGATAATAGGCATCTGTAAGATCTATAGAGGTTGTGACGGCCCCACGGGGAAGTAAGGTCCGTGGTCAGCATTCTGAACTTGTCGCAAGGAATGAATAAGTTTAGGTGTGACAAGTCCAGGATGATTCTTCGCTTTCCTGAGTCTTTCTTTGGCACACTGAACAAGCGTCCTTGAAATTTTAAGTTCTTGACCCTTGATACTACTCCTTTGAGAAGAAGATCTTGGGTATACTTTATCAATTCCGCTGTTGGTTTTTGGTAGAAATTGTTGGGTGGAGGAGGACCTTCTGTCCAACTCCAACCCAAACCTTTGGTCACTATGCTTTGAGCCCAAGAGCTGAACCCCCACCGTTGGCGGAAGAGGTACAGCCTCCCTCCTACCTTGGGATTCTCACTGCTGGTTTGTGGAGGGGCGGCCTCCCCGTGCTCCCCGGAAACCTCTGCCCCTGCTGGTGGCCCTGCCGGATCTTCGATGTCGAGAGGCACCCCTGGCCCGACTGCCTCTGGCAAACCTATTAAAGGGCTGAAAGGCCTGGGCCTCAAAAGCCGAGTTATAGGCTGGCGAGACAGCAAAGGAGGTTGATGGCTGGGGCTGTTGGGGTGGTTGAGCCACAATCAGATACTGCTGTTGTGGGTGAGCCTTTGAAGCGGAGTGCTGTGGTACCTGAGGTACCTGTACTGCCTGGACCAGAGCCTGTTGTGAAGCCTGGAAGGACTGGAACTTCCTAGGCTTCTTTTTCAACCTGGGGTTAGTTCCGGAGGATTCCAGTTTACGTTTATTAACTAGACCCCATCTGACCTTCAGGCTCTGGTTCACCTTAGAGGCCTCGTGCAGCACCTCTGCCACTACCGGAGCAGGGAAGAGGTCTGTTCCCCAAATTGAAGAAGCGATCAGCCTGTTAGGCTCGTGGCGGATGGTAGCCTCGCCCAGAACATGCTTTCTGCAGTTCCTCCTTGTGACGACAAAGTCATAGAAGTCGCACTGCATTGTATGCAGTAACTACTTTGCCATGACCTTAAATAACGGCTCTTGTTCGTAAACAAGAGCTGTCATCTCCGCCATCGTCAAGGATGAAAGAGACCTGCTGAGCCTGGTCCGGGCGTTGAACTCAGTCTGAATTAATAATTCAGACAACCTGGGGAGCCTCTCGCTGAAAAGTGTTGTGGCGCAGTTGGGTTTCAGCTACCCTACTGTGAAGGTGAGTGCTGCACCCTCAAAGTAGTTTTCTGATCCGGGGATCAGAAGGGAGGTCGGCTCCGTCTCCCGGAGCTGAGGCATAGGCTCGTCCTTAAGAGCTGCATGGTATGTAGCTTCCACTACCTTATAGGTAAGTGGGAGCGGAGTGCCTTCCACCGTGGTAAAAATGGTGAAAGGGCTTTTGAAGGCGGTGAGGCGAGTGCTCTCACATTCCCACTCATCCAGACTCCTTAGCCACGCCTGCTACGCCTGTTCCCGAGGGAGGATGACAGTTTCCTTCGGGTCTTTATCCTCTCGCATCATGGCTGCGTCAGTTAACTTAACGTAGCCCATGAATGGAGGTTGAAGGTTCTTGGGATAGCACTCGAAGTCTTCCAACCTCCGAGTCCCAATACCTTCAATGGAGAGCATACTGTTCACGAATGGAGCGTATGCCGCAATCCTCCATGGGTTGTTAGGTTTAAAGTCCAGGAGCTTAGACGAATCCGGCGTGACGGCATTGCTACCTGACCGGAATGAGAGGGGCCTGCCGCCAGCGAGTCCCTAATGCCCGTCATAGCATTTTCCAGGGCAGCCATCCTCTCTGACAGGGATTGCATCGACTGACCCGAGGCCTCGACCGTACTAGAAAGTTGGAAGAACATCTCCTGAAACCTAGTGTTGACTAGGTTCCCGACGACGTCTCCCACCCTCTCCAAGATATTGGAGGAGAAAGCTACGGGGTCGAAGGAGGAAGACTGGGCCTTCTCCTTCCGAGACCTATGCTTGGGGGACCGCGGAGCCGAAGAAGACACAACCTTAGGTTTATCCGGCCTGGGATGGTGAGCCGGGGACTTCTGGATAGAAGAAGGGGCTGACTTCTTTGGCAGCGACGTCGGCTTGGGTTTAAAGTCCATAGAGGACTTGACCTTGGGGATCACGGAAGAAGTTTTTGGTCGTACCGACCTCTGCTTCTCCGTAAAACCCAGGAAAGAAGTGGAAGTGGAAGGGATAGGAGAAGGAGAAGGAGAAGGACTCAAGGAAAGCCCTTGAGCCCCTACAGGACCTGCCTCAAGTACACCCTTACCTGGGCCCATGACATCTACAGTCATGGGCTCTAAGTTGAGGGCCGCCACGTCTTCTGCGATGTCCTCCGTCAGGTCCCCTGTCGCCGGGAGCGAGACCATAGCCTGGATGTCAGCGATGAGTGGAGCGGCAACTTGGGGGTCCACGACCGAGCCCCTCTTCGCGCCAGGGAAGACTAGGTCAGCCATGTCCTGGGCGAAGATGTACGGGCGGCCTTTGGGAGAATTCCTCCCGAAACCTCCGACCCAGGCCTTCAAGGATGTTAAGGCTGCTACCCTCCCCGCTTCCAAAACCTGTAAGAAGGGTTAGAGTTAGCCATAGAGAGAAGACGATTGAATTGTATGAATCAAAACAATTCAATTCAAAAATATGCACATAAGTGAATATAATAGCAAACGAATGGACTCAGTGCCATTGAAAATGGAGACTTACCCCAGTAGAGGCTGCTTCGACTAAGGCGTAGGGAGTGTGGCAGTTGTCGTGATGCCACACCAAGTAGTCATCGACTCGCACGGCGCACCCGGCGTGGGAGCGGCAGACTTCATGGCCACAGGGATCCTGCAAGACGGCGTTACAGCCGGTTTCCTGGCAACAGATGACCTGTAAGTCAAAGGATACACGAGTATCATGACAACCTCCAGGGAGGTTATAGAACTTAATGCTATAAGTCTAATGTAGTAGGCGCCGGAGTGGAGCCTACTAACCAGAGAAATATATATATATATATATATATATATATATATATATATATATATATATATATATATATATATATATATATATATCTATATATCTATATATCTATATTTTATATATAATAGATATAGATATATGGATATATATATACATATATATGCATGCAGTCACATATGGAAAATAACCAGGTTCATAGTGCTGGAGTGGCTCCGGAGAACCAGATCAGTGTAGCTATGTCAAGGTAACTGCTGCACTGCTATGCATAGCTCTGTGTATATAAGAGGGGGAGAGATATGAATCAACTCCGCCGGGGGCCGGAGTATGCCGCAAGCCACTGCAAGAGCGGAAGCGAGACAGTGGAACAGAAAACCATAGAGTGACATACCAGACATAAACTAACTAGGTTGTGTGTAATGCTATATATAATATATATGGAATAATAAAAAGTACTGCTAAGGTAACTTTGATGGTAGGGAGACCAAAGAGTGAGGGAGCCGCTCATGCTACCCAATCTCCTCCTAAACATAATAAAATGGGAAAGATCCGTATAGTGAGATAAAAAAATCATAACAGCAGTACTTAACTTAAATGCAGAAGCTTGATCCATCGTAAAAGCAGAAGATAAATCCAAAGTCAGCGCAAAAACACAGAGCACAAGCAAGACCTGTGTAATGGCAGTGACGCTATCAGAAGGAAATGACGTCAGAGGCGCTCACTGTAGTAGTAGAGGGTAGCGGGGCTATAGTGTGGCTCCTCTGTTGATGGGGTTTTGGCGGAGGAAGAAGCTAAATGGCAGGGTACCTCTGGTAGTGGTATTCACTTGCTCTTTATATATATACCGACACCTTTTATGACAAGGTGTGCGAGCCATTTACCTTGGCACTAACATTTCTCTTTTTCTCTGGTATGAATAGCAGTATTTATACCTAGAAATAGTATCAAAGGAACCTATTTCACGGAGCGACACAGGCTGAGCCCAGAAATTATATCTTAATTTTTTTTTTTTCAGATGAGTGAATGACCAGTTATGAACCCCACCCATACCCTATGTATAGTTAAATTAACTACAACAAGGAGGATTAAGAGCTAGCAGCAGGGAGCTTGAGGAGAAAGGCTGAATTCTGTTGTCACTTGTGTGTGTGCGCTTTGTACCTCTAAGGTTAAGATAGAGACAAAGAAAATTGTGCCTTTTCTATGTAGACTATTTTTTTAAATTTTATCGTGACTGGTGAGTCAGTAATTTAGATTTGTCAAATACCACAGTGGTCCCGTGATAAGCATAAGAAGCACTCGCAGGAAAAGGTGAAATGAAAAATTGTACACTGCTCTTGAGTCCTTATTTCAGTGATCTGATCTTTCTGTCATTGTGTTCAGGTCTGGAAATAAGATGAAAGCTCAGTGTTTACGATCTTTCATTTCACCTTTTCCTGCGAGCACTTCTTATTTGTAATGTAGAGCAGAAAGATATTGTTCAGGTGATTGTCATCAATCTGTTACCTGAAGTGGTTTACTGTTACTTTGTGATTATTTTTTCTACCTAGAAAGTAACACATGGTTCTTAGTAAGCTAATACGCTACAATTTGTCAACATTTAGTATAAGGCTATTGTAGTGTATGAAGAATCTTAATATGTAAATGCAGTATTAGTAAGCATACTATTGTTTATTGTAGACTATTAGTATATAAGTTTATCAGTTTTGTATGATGGTGTGTGTATGTATCAGTTTATATATTATTAATAATACCAGGATTTATGGAAGTATAATTATTTTTTGTAAACCTCTTTATATTACCACAGATAACCAACTACATTAGCATTAGCCACAAGGAATGACCCTGGGTCAACTCGAAACATGACCATTGGCACTGATGATCACTGAAATATTACTGCAGGTAAATGGGTGGAAAATGTAAAATCCAGAATATTCCCATGATAATGGAATACATTGCCCCAGGGAATGGAACAGTGGAACTGAGTACTACTGCAAAAGTCTGTTCAGCCGGGAAACTGAGAGGTCGAGCTCAAACTTAAACTTTCACCATTAACCCTCTTGTGCATAGGCCAAAAATATAAGGGTGTAAGGTACACGACTTTTCCCCCGGGCCGAAAAGAACATGCGCATGGAAAAGGTTTTTGGTAAAATTCCGTACATCCAAACTATAACTGATATACGCCTCTGGTTAGTGTTATTATGTCGGCAAATGATTGAATTATTTCCTGAAGCAATCAGAACATCTTTACGAGGCTTAGAAATAATAAAAACGACGTGATGAAAGTTAAATTTTTTAGAAAAATCGTAGATATTTTTTGGAAATAATCATGAAAAATATAATAATTAGGTTTGGGGAGTTTGTTTACCTAAATTGTGTAGAATTGTTTGATCTTTCACGTGGAAGCAATAATTTTGCTATAAATGTGTTTGCTAATGAGCTGTAATTGATAAAAAATGCTAAATTTTTACGAAGTGCAATTTTCAGATTTTCCAACCTAATTATGTTGATGTTTTGTATCGTAGCTAAGCAAGCTAGCGGCGTCAGGTTTGTGTTTTCTTAGAGTTTCATCATCTGTCAACCCAGTGGCATCAACTACATTTTCTGACTGACACATTTTTTTTGTGAATTTTTCCTGCAAATAACTTATATGATTTGTCATCTGTGCACTTACAGAAAAAATTTATTGACGCGCTACGTGTCATCAGATCACGAGAGGGTTATGGGGAACAAGAATTACTCCAAACCAGAACTGACCCCAACCACTATGCTGGTCTGCTGGCCTTCTCCTAACTGACAGACAGCACAACATTGTGGCAAACCATACACTTGTGCATCTGTAAATGCCATAAATCATAGTGAGAGCAGAGCCTTCCTATCTGTTTGGCCGGGTTCCACTAAGGCTGTGCTGTAACAACAGCATTTCCAAGAAACCTTGTATTGCCATTATATTGGATGGTTTATAAGTATGAAAAGTAGTTTATCATTTTGTTATGCATGCTTTTATTGTGTTTTTTTTTAAATATTCTGTCTTATTTGATACAAAGTTGGACAAGGAATCAGGAAATATATATTAAGATCAAATATTTGAAATAAAAAAGTACACATTAAAATTGTAATAATGATAAAAAAGATAAACTATTTTTCATTAAATAAGCCATCCAATATAATGCCCCATGCAAAGTTTCATGGAAATGCTGTTGTTACACAATCAATAAAAATGTAATTTCTGGGCTTGACCTGTGTCGGCCAGTGAAATGGTTCCTTTGATACTATTTCTGAGGAATAAATATTGCTATTCATCCTAGAGAAAAAAGAAACAATATAATGCCAAGATAAATGGCTCGCTCACTTCTTATAGAAGTGTCGGTATAGTAAGGAGCGAGTGGAATCACTACCAGAGGTCCCTTGCCATTTAGCTTCTTCCTTCGACAAAACCCCGAACTACGGAGGAGCCGTGCTACAGCTCCCGGTCTACTACTACCGTGAGCGCCTCCGACGCCTGAGACGTCATTCCTTTCGATAGCACGTGTTACAACCAGACGTTAGAATTTTTCTGTGCTGTGTTTCGCTCGATTTTGGATTATCTTTTATTTTCAAGATGTCTTCAGCTTCTGCTTCTTAGTTAAGTACTGTTTGGGGTTACTGATCTCATTTTATGATGATCTTCGTGTTATACATATTCGGAGCCTTATCGGCCGGTATGCCCCTCGACCGCTTGGCGGTACGGGTTCTCTCTTTCGGTCTTCCGTACCGTTAGTTTTTTAGTTAGGCCTCCACGGGGCACGCTCCGACCGCACGTTTCGGACCTTAGTCTAGCTACGCCTTCATTGTTAGGAGTTTTATCAGTCACGATTTTGAGAGTCATATCATCTTAATTATTCTGATGTTCTCTCTTTCCTTCTCTAGTTCCTGAGTACCATTAATAATATTATAGGTACTAGGTTGGCTAACATACACCATGCTTCGGTATGGCGATTAGCTTCCCTGTTATCATTTATTTTACCGTTAAGTTAGGCTATCATACCCCAATTGTTGATTGGTGATTAGCCTGCCCCCCGTTTTCTTAAACTAGAGGTTAGATTAGGCTAACATACCCCTTTCTTCGGATCGGCGATTAGCCTAATTTTCTGTTTGCTTAGCTTCGTGTTCCCCGTGTTAGCCTAGCTTTAAGATATCGCTTTAATTTTATTGATTGATTATTATAAGTAATCCTATATATATCACTGATATTGATGTTGTTCCGACGGTTCTTCCCCACCTCGTGTCTTTCACCTGGCTGGGAAGACCACCGGTTGATTGCGGTGAGCCACCCGGTTACGGGGTCCCCCTCCCGTCCCCCCATTCCCCCCCTCCATACATTGCCATCCACGTCGATGGGTGATGACTCGTTTCTCACAGCTAGCGTCCGAGTCTGCATGAGAGGGGGTGACTCACGGGACTGGTGGGGATCTACCCTCCACTACTGGTGTTCTCACTCGTCATGTGCCTCGGGGGCTCGGGACCTCCTCCCCCCTTCTTCTCCGTCCTTAACTGGCCGCTCCAGGGGGAGGGCTCCCCTACCCACGTTCTTCCCTACCCTTTCCCCCCCAGTTCAGTCCGGTAGGTGTCTATCCGCCGCTACCGAACATAGAGAGGGGGGGAAGGAACCACTGGGTTTCCTATCCACTTAGGATAGTTCACACGAGCACTTACTGATATAATGGGTTTTTATTTTGTTTTTATTTTTTTTTTTGTTTTATTTAATGTTTAGATCTTTTTGCGTTACTCCGGGGGGTTTTTTATTTCCGCCTCTCGTACTATCCCTTGCTTCGTTAGAAGTTTGACATTGCTCACTCAATATTAATTAACTCCGGGCCATACGGAGAACTCCGGGCCCTAGGACGGAGTCTATTTTTAATCATATACAAGTGAGCTTAGGCGGAGGCAGAGACTTTCTTCCCCCCTCGTAACTTTTCTACATAATATTCATACATAGATCTCTATCCGTCGGTCCTACTCCGGCACCCACGGATATTTTGCATATTATACCACCGGAGGTTGTCATTGGTACTCATGTATCCTTTGACTTACAGATGTTGTGCCAGGAGATTGGGTGCAATGCCATCCTCCAAGACCCGTGCGGCCATATAGTATGCCGTTCTCATGCAGGATGTGCAGTGAAAGTGGAGGATTTTATCGTTTGGCATCATGAAGCTTGCCAAACCTGCTACTTGCTAGTAGGAGATGCCTCACTAGTAGTAAGTTTCTTAGCACTTTCTTCATTCATTCATCACCTGGAATACTTGTTATTATATTATACCTTTCACATATGAGACACATTCATATAATCTCAACACAACAGACATTCCTCCCCTATCCTCTCCCTAACTCTAGACCCTTTTTTACAGGGTTCTGATGAAGAAAAGAAGAAAGCTTTGTCGACTCTCAAAGCTTGAGGGTTAGGGGGTTTTGGCCGGAATTCGAAGGGCCGCCCATACATTCTCACCCAGAATATGGCGGACCTAGTATTCCCAGGAGCCAAGAAAGGATTCAGTGGTGGACCCGATAGCGGCCGCCCCTTTGCTGGCCGACCTTCAAGTCATGATCTCCCTTCAGGAGGGGGATTTCCCAGAGGACGTTGCAGAAGACGTTGCGGCAATGAACCTCAACGTCGAACCCATGACTATTGACTCCATGGGTACAGGAAAGGGTGTAGTAGGGGCAGCTTCTGTGGGTTCTCAGGACCCTTTCCTGAATTCCCTTTCTCCATCACCTTCTACTGATCCTTCTACTTCCACTTCTTTCCGGGGCTTCAGTGAAGAGCAGCGGTCTGTCCGTCCTAAGGCTACTTCAGTGATCCCCAAGGCTAAGATGACCGAGGAGAAACTTAAAAAAGTCTCTCCCCAAGAAATCGGTCATCCTGACAGACACTGTAACTCCGGCTCACCACCCCGGATCAGTTAGGTCAAGGGAGGCCTCTTCGTCTGCGTCGAGGTCCCCCAAACATAGATCACGTAAGGATCGGGCTCAAGTCCCTCTTTTTGATCCCGAATCCTTTTCGGCTAATATTCTGGAGCAGGTGGGAGTGATCGTAGGGACCTTGGTTGACAACAAGGTCGGCTCGGTGCTCTCCCAGCTCTCCAGTTCTGTTACGTCTTCCGGCCAGTCGATCCAATCGCTGGCAGAACGGCTTGCCGCTCAGGAGAATGCCATCGCCGGGATTCAAACCTCGATCGCGGCAGGTTCCCCTCTATCTGTGCCACCTTCTCCTCTTCCAATGCCAGATTCCAGCCAACTGCCGGAATTCAAGGCGGCCAACCCTTGGAGGATCGCTTCGTATGCCCCGTTTGTCAACAGAATGTTGACAATCGAAGGCATAGGAACTCGAAGGCATCAGGACTTCGAGTTCCACCCCAGAGACCTTCAACCACCATTCATTGGCTACGTCCGATTTACGGAAGCAGCGATGATGAGAGAGGACAAGGTTCCCCAAGGAAACGTGATCCTTCTGAGGGAAGAAGCACAGCAGACTCTAATGAGAAGTCTGGAGGAATGGGGGTGTGAAAACACCCGCCGATCACAGCCTTTAGGAGTCCTTTCACCATTTTTACTCCGGTGGAGGGACTCCGCTACCACTGACCCTTAAGGTAGTGGAAGCAACCTTTCAGGCCGCCCTGAAAGACGAGCCCCTGCCTAAACTACGAGAGACGGAACCCACCTCTCTCTTAGTCCCAGGCTCCGAGACGTACTTCGAGGGGGCAGTTCCTACTTTCTCAGTAGGAAAACTAAAGGCGGACTGTGGCCACCTCTCTCTTTAGTGAGAGACTCCCCAGGTTGTCGGACTCCCTCATCCAGATGGAGTACGACGCCCGGACTAGGCTCGCGAGATCCCTTTCCTCCATGACTATGGCGGAGATGACGGCTCTTGTATACCAACATTATTTAAAGTTTTGGCTAAAGGTCTGCTGCACACCATGCAGTGTGACCTTTACGACTTCCTCATAGCCAGAGGAGAAATTGTAGGAAGCACGTTCTGGCGGAAGCTACTATCCGCCATGAACCTAATAAACTGATTGCTTCCTCAATTTGGGGAACGGACCTCTTTCCAGCACCAGTAGTAGCAGAAGTCCTCATGAGGCTTCTAAGGTTAACCAGTGCCTCAAAGTCAGGTGGGGACTGGTAGCAAAGCGGAGCAGGAATCTTCTGGTCCTAACCCAAGGAACAAGAAGAAACCAAGGAAGTTCTCTCCCTTCCAGCCTTCTCAGCAAACGTTGGTTCAGGCAGTCCCAGCACCACAATGGGCAACCATCGTCGAAGGGTCAACAACAATACCTTGTTCTGACCCCTCAGTCCCAGCAATCTCAAACCCTCTACTTCCTTCCTTTGCTGTCTCGCCAGCCTACAATTCCAACTATGAAAGCCAGAACTTTCAGGCTTTCAATAGGTTTGCGAGAGGCAGCAGAGCAAGAGGTGCCTCTCGATTCAGAGGATCCGGCAGGGCTGCTAACAGAGGAAGAGGTTTCCGAGGAGCAAGAGGTGGCCGCCCCTCGGCAAACCAGCAGTGAGAGTCCCAAGGTAGGAGGGAGGCTGTACCTCTTCCGCCAGCAGTGGGGGTTCAGCCCTTGGGCTCAAAGTATAGTAACAAAAGGACTAGGTTGGAGTTGGCTAGAGGGCCCTCCTCCAACCAACAGATTCTATCAAGCACCAACAACGGAATTGGTAGAGTATACCGAAGACCTCCTTTTCAAAGGAGTAGTCTCAAGAGTCAACAATTTAAAATTTCAAGGACGCTTGTTCAGCGTGCCAAAGAAAGACTCGGTAAACCGAAGAATCATCTTAGACTTGTCCCATCTGAACTTATTCATTCATTGCGACAAGTTCAGGATGCTGACCATTTCGCAGGTACGGGACCTTACTTCCCCGTGGGGCCGTCACAACCTCTATAGATCTTACAGATGCCTACTATCATGTTCCCATAGCCAGACACTTCCATCCATTCCTAGGCTTCAAACTAGGCAACAGATCCTACTCCTTCAAGGTAATGCCATTCGGGCTCAACATAGCCCCCAGGATCCTCACCAAATTGGCGGAAGCAGTAGTGCAAGAGCTAAGGAAACAGGGCATAATGTTAGTGGCTTATCTGGACGATTGGCTTATTTGGGCAAAGAACCCAAAGAATGCAAAGAAGCAAACGGTCAGAGTGATCAAATTCCTAGAACAGTTAGGTTTTCAAATAAACAAAACCAAGTCCAGACTAACACCGGAATCTCGATTCCAGTGGTTAGGCCTTCAGTGGGACTTACAATCGCACACTCTATCAATTCCGTCGTTGAAAAGGAAAGAAATTGCAAGAGCTACAAAACAATTTCTCAAACGACAACAAACATCCAGGAGGTGCCAGGAGAGGATCCTGGGCTCACTCCAGTTGCATCAGTCACAGACGTTCTGCTCAGAGCCAAACAACAAAGATATAAAACAGAGTATGGCGCTCAAGAGCGAATTGCAGATCACGGGACAAACTAGCCTCTATCCCAGCGATCTTACGGAAACGTCTCTGTCCGTGGACGGAGACAAAGAATCTTTCAAAAGCAATTCCTCTACAGTTTTTCCCCCTCCATCATTAGTGATCCACACAGACGCCTCACTAACAGGGTGGGGAGGATACTCCCAGTACGAAAAAGTTCAAGGAACTTGGTCGTTAACATTCCGCCAGCTACATATCAATGTACTGGAGGCCATGGCAGTATTCCTCACACTGAAACGGCTCCGTCCGCCCAGAACTCACATTTCAAATTAGTTCTGGACAGTGCAGTAGTAGTACACTGCATCAACAGGGGCGGATCCAAGTCAAGCCACTTGAACCATGTCATGATAGCCATCTTTTCTCTGGCAAACAAAAACAAATGGCACCTGTCAGCCACTCACCTGGCAGGAGTCAAGAACGTAGTAGCAGACGCTCTATCGCGCTCCGCTCCGTTGGAATCGGAGTGGACACTGGACAGGAGTTCATTCAATTGGATCAGTCTACAAGTCCCCGGACTCCAAGTAGACCTCTTCGCCACGGAGTCAAACCACAAACTCCCTTGTTACGTGGACACCCAACCTCGATCCTCTAGCATACGCTACGGATGCAATGATCCTCGATTGGAACGAATGGAAGAATATTTACCTCTTCCCTCCGGTGAACCTTCTCATGAAAGTTTTAGACAAACTCAGGACATTCAAAGGCCAAGTAGCTCTAGTAGCTCCCAACTGGCCGAAGAGCAATTGGTTCCCTCTACTCCTAGAGTTGAGACTCCGACCACAACGGATTCCCAACCCCAAACTAACCCAGTTAGTGCAAACTCAGACTGTGTCCGCTTCCTCAAGAATTCAGAAAACCAAAACCCTAACTTTATGGATTTTCTGAAATTCGCAGCCATGAGGAATGCAGAAATTGATCCCCAGAGTATCTCATTCTTGGAATCAGATAAAAGAGAATCTACTCTCCGGCAATATGATTCATCTGTCAAGAAACTAGCAGAGTTCCTTAAGTTGTCAAATTCTCAAGTCATGACAACGAACCTAGCCATAACTTTCTTCAGATCATTGTTTGAGAAAGGTTTAGCAGCAAGCACTATCACTACGACCAAATCAGCTCTTAAAAGATCTTCCAATTTGGTTTTAGCATAGACCTTACGGATTCGTACTTTACGTCCATACCAAAAGCTTGTGCTAGATTAAGACCATCAACGAGACCTAAATCAGTCTCTTGGTTCCTAAATGATGTCCTCAAACTGGCCTCGGACATTAACAATGACTCTTGCAATTATATATCCCTCCTGAGGAAAACCCTATTCTTATTAAGTTTAGCCTCCGGAGCTAGAATATCAGAACTGTCAGCTTTATCAAGGGAACCAGGCCACATTGAGTTCCTCCCCTCAGGGGAAGTCCTCTTATCCCCAGATCGCCATTTTCTCAGCCAAAAATGAAGACCCACAGGACAGATGGTCCTCGTGGAAAATCCTACCACTACCTCAAGACATTTCCCTTTGTCCTGTCAACTCATTAAAAGCCTACCTAAGCAGAACAACTCTGAAATCTTCAGGCCCATTGTCATTAGGAAGGAAGGTGGTACATTATCCCTAAAAGGGATCAGGCAACAAATTTTATACTTCATTAAACAGGCCAATCCAGAGTCCTTTCCTCGGGCCCACGATGTTAGGGCGGTGGCCACATCTATTAATTATTTCCAACACATGAATTTTGACGATCTTAAGAAGTATACAGGCTGGAAATCTCCGACAGTTTCAAACGGCACTACCTAAAACCCTTAGAAGCCCTCAAATTTCCAGCAGTGGCAGCTGGAAACACAGTTTCTCCTGATTCTTATTTTTACTATAACTTCTTTTTGTAGCCTTCCCTTCTACCTGCCCCATTGCACCCTTACTTAGTTTAGTCACCTCCATGTATTGGGTTACCTTGAGTTTGCTTTTTGTTCATCATTCTAATTGGATTCAGTTCCATTCTTTTGTATATATCAACTTATATCCTGTCTTTGCCTAACCTGTATTGTTATTGTTTGTTGTTAGGCTAACTAATTTTAAGTTATAACCCGTGGGTAAGACTGTAATTTTAGTTGATTATTATACTATTAACCTTACAAGTGTTTAACTTTACCTTCTTAATTTATCTGTACTGTTCCTCAAGCTTGGTGTTTAGCATTCTCTGGTACTATTTCACAGGCCGACACAGGTCAAGCCCAGAAAAGGGATTTTGACGAAGGAAAAATCTATTTCTGGGCAACGACCTGTGTCGCCCTGTGAAACCCCACCCTGTAGTTAGATTATCCTCACCCAGCTTACCCCAAGCTTGGAGGCTATCTTCAGGAATGACGTCTCAGGCGTCGGAGGCGCTCACGGTAGTAGTAGACCGGGAGCTGTAGCACGGCTCCTCCATAGTTCGGGGTTTTGTCGAAGGAAGAAGCTAAATGGCAAGAGACCTCTGGTAGTGATTCCACTCGCTCCTTACTATACCGACACTTCTATAAGAAGTGAGCGAGCCATTTATCTTGGCATTATATTGTTTCTTTTTTCTCTAGGATGAATAGCAATATTTATTCCTCAGAAATAGTATCAAAGGAACCATTTCACAGGGCGACACAGGTCGTTGCCCAGAAATAGATTTTTCCTTCGTCAAAATCTTTATAATAAAAAAGATAAACTACTTTTCATTTTAATAAACCATCCAATGTAATGCCCTGTAAGGTTTAATGGAAATGATGTTGTTACAGCATAACCTTACTGGGGAGGAAGAGATTCCAGGGATGAAGAGTTAGGGTAAGATGAGGAAGAGTGATAAGAAAGCTTCTCTTTTCTTAGACTCCTTGGTTGCCTTCAACTCTGAAGGACTGGTTGAAGCTGGATGAGGAAAAGTCAGAATGCCTACTAGCTTTGCTACAGGCAATACAACTGCCTCTGGAGGATCACCTGTAGCAGATGATGTAACCGCAAACCTGTAACAGCAACAGCAGACAGATTGGTTGGCTAGCTTGTCATTCTTCTTACCATGCTTCTCCCACCGAGGTGATGGCCATGAAGCACATCACAGGGAAGGAAACTAGTACATTCTCTACTCCAATAATAAACATGAGGTTCTACTAATTTACTGCAGTTATTATTATTATTATTATTAATAGGGCTTAGTTTTTCCAGACCTCTGAGTTAAGTAGACTCTTCTCGGGCTGGTCCTCAGGGATTAATCCTGAGAAGAAGGAAAAGGAAAAGGAAAAGGAAAAGGAAAAAAAAAGAAAAAATTAAGACTTTAAGAAACCTGTCTTATTTTAAAAAAATTATGATGTTGTTAATTGTAAAATCTTTGCTTTCAGCAAGAATACTTTTATTTTTGAATTCCTTAAATAAATTTATCTTTGTTGGGTCCAATTTGGGCATTCAACAAGTAAATGCTGCACTGTCATGGTGTTTGACATTTATTACACTTTTTTGGGTCAACATGTGGTGTTGACATCAAGTGACCAAGCGAGAATCTTGGTGCTTGGATCCAGCCCAGACAGGTTGGGTGGCATTTTGGGCTGTTTAGCTGCTGGCTCTTCTGTTGGTTTACACCAGGAAGGTGCGTTGGATAAGCCTGCATCTTCTCATTGTCGGTCTCCATTGCCGGAGCAGGAGGAGGGGGACACGCAAGTTTTTGTCTTCCTTTAATGAAGTTGTTGATCTCATTCATGGGTTCAACAATTTGGAGAGTAGGACTCAGGCTTTGTCGTCTTTCATTCCTTCCTGCTTGGAAGCCTTACTGGGGGCTACGCAAGATCCCAAGTCATCGTTTTAACTTCCCTTATCGGGGCATGTCAAGTCGGTCTTGCATAAGGTAAACGCCTCTGTGTCAGGTTGGGACGGGTCTCTTCACTCAAGGGGTTCTTCCAAGTTGCTTCCCCTCCACTCACAAGGCATAGGAAATACTGTCACAAACTCTGCCTACTTAATGTCTCGTCAGGTGAGGTTGGTGGCTCTGTCCTTGTCTCCACAGGATGCTTCAGCTTTGGAGTCTACAGTTTCTTGGTTGGACCTCTGGTCAACGGTCATTGCTAAGATAGCGTCTGACAGGTCCCCAGAGGGGTTGGTGAGTGCTTCTTCTCTTGCCAGTTTGTTAGTCTGGGGGCAAGGCTGTGGTGGGATCACACTAAAAAACAAAAAACTCAAAAAACACATGTACTTACCAACTACTTGACACTCTCAGGGCGAGGAGCTGCACTCCGCCGGATATGGGCGTCGTAACACAATACACAAACAACCAAACAAGGACAACAACCACAACAAAAGACCACTGCACAAACAATCACTAACAACACAAAAAAACAACAACATAACAAGCCAATACACACACCCACTAACATCATCAAAAAATCACAACAGCTCACCAACAATAACCCTCAACAACTCATATATAACTCAACAGATACTCACAAGCACAACAAATTAACAACACAGGCACAACAACTCTAAAGCCAACAATAATAAACTTAATAAATTAAACAACAAATCAATAACACACAATTTAACTGACCATCAATACCTTCAATGCTCTTCATAGACCGCTGGCAACACTACTGACCATCAGGCTCTGATCATAGACTGACTCAAAATACAGACCAGACTGGCAACCGACCCAACAGACACAACAACCCCTCGCTGAACGAGCAATTTGCTTGTTAACTATCCATTCACACGAACAACCTAATGAGTCAACAACCAAAACAGCCAGCCTTTCTCACTTTTACAAACGACCCTTGAGAACATTGTCAAATGCAACTACCGTAACTCCTCCATAAGGCGTTCTCATATCTAGCACACCTCAGCATCAATTTGTGGACTAATCTTCTGATTGGAAGTGACGCAGCTTTGTCCCGGATAGGAAGAACGGTTGACCCCGAGTCCTTGTTGGTGTTGAGGAATGGGGACCTTTTAGAATCTCAGTTTCTGTTCCCTTGGGCTGAGCTGGAGGACGCGATAGACTGATGCTGGGCTGGCACAAAGGACAAGTTAGTGCACCAGGCTGTGTCAAAGTCAGAGTCTCATCCTCAGAGACGTCCAACCCCTCCTCCTTTATTACCAGAAATTGCATGGGTTCCTCAATTAACTGGACAAAATCGGAGGATACACAACTCGAAGGCAGACCGGCCATGTTGATCTGTGGAATTTGAACTTAGCCACTCACCGTTTTTTGCATTACAGTCTCCACAAATAACAGATGAAGCTTTTGAATCCAGTGACCGAGACATACTAATCCTCTCCAAAAGACAGTCATATATAGAATTGTTGATATCTGGATTACGGTACTATATATATAGCAAATACATAGTAAACATTATAGAACTGAAAATTTCAAAGCATATAGAACTTACTATTATTGTCATTATTACATATTATTATTAATAGGGCTTAGTTTTTCCAGACCTCTGAGTCTCAAGTAGACTCTTCTCAGCTGGTTCTCAGGGATTAATCCTGAGAAGAAGGAGAAGGAAAAAAAATTAGACTTTATTTAAGAAACCTGTCTTATTTAAAACATTTATGATGTTATTAATTAAAAAATCTTTGCTTTCAGCAAGAATACTTTTCATTTTTGAATTCCATAGATAAATTGATCTTTGTTGGGTCCAACTTGGCCACTCAGTAAGTAAATGCTGCACTGTCATGGGTGTTTGACATCTATTACACTTCATTGGGTCAGCATGTGGTGTTGACATCAAGTGACCATGCGTGAATCTTGTGTGTCCTATACGGAGCCTTGTTAGGATCACCTCTTTTGATCTTTTTGTGAGGATGTACTCCATGCATACACTTCAGTGTTTATGTTTTTAAGTTTATTTGTGGTTGACACTGAGGCCCATTCTCTTTTTCAATCTTGGTATATCAATGGTTTTACTGATGTTATCCAATCTGACACTGGGGCATGTGTAACTGTTGGAGGGATAGTGCAGGCTAATTTGGCAGCAGAGTCTGCATTTTCATTTCCTTTTATTCCCACGTGTGCTGGGATCCAACATATTTCTATTGATAATCCTGATTGGAGGAGTTGATGAATTTTTATTTTTATTTCCTGCACTATCTGGTGTGCTGATTTATATTGTTTTATAGCATCTACAGCACTGTGTGAGTCACTGAAAATAACACACACACTTGCTTTTGCCTCAGATATCATATCAAGGGCCATCTGTATGGCTGTGACTTCGGCAGTAAATATTGATGATATTAAAGGTAGGCTTCTTTTGATTAACATATTTTTCGAATATGCGGATGCTCCTACTCAAACATTATTTTTGGAGCCGTCTGTATATACCATGAATTTGTTTCCTTTTCTTATAATGTGCTCCAAAGCATGTTGGTGGTACATTTCTGTGCTTGTCATTTGCTTTTTAAGCAGGTAAGACAGGGAGGTACAGTTGGACACAGGTTTCCCTGGTACACCGTCTTGTGAGACTTCGAAAAATTACATGGTAAATGTGTTTACTGAGGGAGATGGGGGGAAGAACCCCTTTTCTACTAACAAGAGTTCCACCAATAAGTTCTGGAGTTCGTTTGGTGGGCGGAGTTATTAGGAATGGTTGGAGAAAGACACACACATACGGAGTAAAAAAAATCTGAGCAGTTTATATCGTCGTAATGAAGATTGTTGTCTCACTTGTAATATAAGTTTGTTTATTAAGGTTCCATTTAACTTTCGGCCAAGACGTTATCTTACAACCGTGTCTATTATTATATATCGGTCATATTCATTACACAATACTTAAAATTGACCAAAAATCACGAACATCATAACAGGATAGTTTAACCTTATCACGTAAGCCAAGTTTACAGCATTGGTTGCAGAGCGTTTTCTCTCTCTATCTCTCTCTCTCTCTCTTATACTAGCTACCTTAAATACATCTCTCTCTCAGCTATACTAGCTAACTTAGTGATAAGAAAAACCCCTGTGCTCTGTATGCAGTTCTGATACGTCATTAGTGTATTCAGGAGAGGATCAGTGACCCAATAATATCGAAGATTGACCTTCCTGACAATACCCATAAGCATAACCAAAGCAAAGAAATTTCTCATCTCTGATACTGTAATGTCATAAACTCTTGTTCCCTTGAGTGTTCGCTTGATATATTACCCCATTTCATAACATGAAATTAACGATTGGATCTCTCTACATTCAGTTCCATTATAGAATTATTAAAAATAGAATAAAAAAACTTTATTCCTGATATACTACCATCAAAATCGAAGGTGTGCGGCAAAAAATTATCGCCACCAATCCTTTGCCACACAGGATTAGCTGGTTTGACGTTTCTGACAACCTCCTAGGCCACCCTTACCTCCCCTCCCCCGCGCAGTTCATACAAATGGAGGACGAGCAGTGCAAACGGCCAGCAAGACCTCTAATAAGGCACTAAGTAGTACAGAACCAATATCGATACAATAAGCTATGAAGGCGCACAAAATTAAAAACTTAAGAACGTCACATAATGTAAACAACATGTGTGGGACGACTTCTGCAACACGTCATATGACGTGGTTGACCTTTTAAGGGTTAACTGTTGTTTTTTCTAAAATTATGTATGCACTGATATATTATAGACTATATATTTCGTTGACATCAGGTGATAGGTGAAGTCATTTGGGCTTTCCTTAGTGGCTGACATAAAGAGAGTATCATCTACTGAATTGACAGTTACCTTTTAAAATGTCCCACAGAGCATATGACCCCTATACTCAGAAACGTCAAAGACGGCCAAAAAATATGCCACATTTTTACTCTTGTTCATATAACTTAGGTTTCACACCAAAGATACATTGAAAATATCAGTAGGATATAAAGCATTATATTTCAAATAATGGATACTATTTTAATAGACTTCAAGAAGCTAATAAGCGAAAATAAGTGGCGAAGTATCATATCTGTATCGGCCACACCACAGAGAACAAAGTATACAGGTAAGGCAATTTGCCAATACTGTTACCGACCTCACTGTATGATAACAGTGCTCAGCGAGTCATTCAGTTCTATAATTCAATGCTGTTAACAAGAAACGGTGATTAGGAAGATTACTGCAATACTCTCAATATTGTATGGAGGCATTATGCCATTTTTTTTACAGATACTTCGAATATTATATCAAGAATATCATGGTTATAATAAAACTTGTTGTGAATTATGTTTATTAAAACATTTAATCAAATAACTAGAGAGAACAAAATTAGAACATTTTAGGTCCTATTACAAAAAATATAACATTTATATTATACAATCGAATACCTTGACCATCCTCCCTCTCTCTCAGTCACTTCCCTCAATCTGTCGGGCATCGAATGAACAAGGTTGAAGATTTGCTGCGGTCTCGTCTACAGATTTTCCACTGAGAGTTGATGTGAGCCTTGAGTTGCTGTGTTGTTCTCTCATGTTCCATTTTCCATGTGTTCACCATCTGGGCCCCCACGTGTTCAATCACATTCATATCTGCTCCTTTGCTCGGCCATTCAAGAAGAAGCAGGTTATCCTGTCTGGCAAACCACTCCTGAACAATGCGAGCAGTGTGAACAGGATGGGCCCTGGTGGGAAGGGAAAATTCCTTTCTCGTAACGAAGGCAAGAAGGAAGTTTGCAGCAGCTCAACATACTTAGCTGCTGTAAATCGTTCCTCGATACGGAACACATCACCCATACCATGCACACACACCCAGCCCCATACGTTGCAGGTGACATGGTCAGATCGAACCACCTCAACGATGTTACCGGGTTCATATCTGAATGAGAGAAAAAAAATGGGGGTGTTTAATATAAATCATATATATATATATATATATATATACACCTTTGGAGTATTTAAATTCTCAGTGATGAACAACACTGGAAGAATTCTATTGTGTAATTATTTATTCAGTATATTATATTTGAGGAAAAAGAGCAAATGATGCCACTGTCCCTTACCTAATATTTATCTTAGAAATAGCACTCTTATTTATGTTTACTCCCTTTATATATTTTGGCAGTCCACTTCCGTGGAACAAATCTGAACATTAATAATTAATATAAAGAAGAATGCAATTGATAATTGATGCAAGTAATGATTTTGCTTATCATACCGAGTTCTATTTGTTCGCCAACAATGCAGCTTTCCATGCGATGTGGACGAGAAGCACTTCTCGTCAGTATAGATGACCCTGCCCCAAAAGTCCAAAAAGTCATCAGCATGACGTTGGGCAAAATCAAACCTTCCCGCCTTATGTCGCTCCGTCAAGAGCTCCTTCGTCACTGGAGTTCAGTGATGAATCCCAGCAGCGTGGAGTCTGCGTCGTACTGTCATCGATGACACTTCTAATCCAAGGTCTTCACGAGTGGCCATATGCTTGTATTACGAAGGTGAAGAATAGATGGCCGCCTAGGAACATAACTGTCGGCATGGTAGCAGAAATCCATTTGTCACGCAACTTTTCAAAATTTTTTTTAGCAAAGAGAGAGCCGCCAATTGCCTACAGATTGGTTTGAATAGGTAACTGGTTATAGTTGCTCTATGTGTTACAAATAAAAATTGAGCATTTTTACCGGACATTCATTAGAGTTAAAGCCTTGATTATACCGAAAAATTATAACAAATTCTCGTACTGATACCAGTCTTCATTACATTGTTATTGACCAAAAACGTGACTGCACTGTCTGTGAAACCCACAGTAAGAGCTTTACCAATTACAAATAAACATTACCTTTTATTCAGGCTTGGAGTAGTTGTCATTTATCTGAAATGTTTTTAATTACACGTTTTGAAGTTAACTGTATTACGGTTGTTTTTTTACTTATACTTAATGGCAATTAAATTGTAACTGAAAAGTTCAAATAACAAAGTACTTTATTTGAAATTGTTATCCTAGAGCAGCCCTCTTACTTTTCGAGAACTCATCTTAACCAAATGCAATAGAGAGATGTTTTGAGTCGCTACCCAATTTATTTATTATATTATTAAGGGAGAATCTTAACAAGCCAGCTACCAATTCTAAAAAAAAAAAAATCCATTTATTCCCTTTTTTTGTGCAAAAGGTTTTGTGCAAATTTTTTCCAATATTTGAGTTTTGTATTTCAGCATTATTGAAGTTGTAATTGTAATTCGATAACAGGTCAAGTAATTATGATTCTAATTGTAATAGACATAAAGCAAACGTAATTACCCCTAACCAGCTTATATTACATAAGATATGCGACAGTAGCTACTTTATACGAAATGGATGAGCATAAAAATAATGGGAACAAAAATAAAGAAAATTTTATGTATACATGGGAGAAAACTGATTAGAAATTCAGTGATTTTTCCACTGCACTTCGGCTTCTCTCGGGGCACCTGTGAATTGTTCAATCTTTAATAAATCGACTTTATCTTTCTCGGGATCTATGGGGTGTGCACCCTTATTTGGCCAGTCAACCAATTCAAATCCTCTCGACCTTGAAACCATTCCTGGACTATTCTGGCCATATGGATGGGGCAGCCGTCATGAATGAAAATGACAGGACTAGGTGGAAAGGGATAATTCCGCTGCTGAAGTGAAGGGAGGAAGAAATCCTGAAGAATTTTAACGTATTTTTCACTGGTGAAACCCTTCAGTCTTGGTGATATCACATATACCATGTAAGGAAATCCAGGCCCACACGTTTATGGTTACAAGCCACTCCTGGCCACTTCGTAAATGTTTCCTCGGTGGTATCTGAAGGAAAACAATCTACATTTTTTACAATTTACGCGTTGCTTTCCGTAACAAGGAAAATAATGATATATCGTTTGGGGAAATGTAATGCTAAGTAACAACCCCTGCATTAAAATAATGTTTATTCATCTATGAGGATTAATACTTATTACAAGTTTGCCTCCTCCAACCTCTTATACATTAAAACAGCTCGAAAGCTGATTAGTGGAATTCACGTTAAGAGAGGAACAGCACCACCTTTCGTAAACAGTGTTTCAAACAGACAATTAACAATTTATCATTATGAAGACATACAGAATTTTAAACGTTATCAATGACAGTAATGACCTGAGATGTTGCAATGCCAGTAACAGCTGTGATTTAATATATCACTTTGTTCGGTGATAACGATATCACTGCTACACCACCCCTATTACACGCTAACAAGTTTGTCACCCAATCATGGCTAGACTGAGGTGTTGTATAAATTTTGATAGGTTATCTGTCCTCTGCTAGTAGTATTCGTTATAGTCTCCAAATGAACAGCAACATATAGTTCTCCGGGCGCAGATCGTCGCTCTACGAGAAAGTGGACTTTCAATACGTGTGTAAGTGTTTACATAATAAAAATATGGAATGTTAGTCCATATATATAAAAGACTAAAACTAAAGAGGTCAACCAGATTGCTTGCAGGAATGTGATCAGACTAGAGACGCTAAAGATGACGTATACAATAAAAGTAGGCTAAGATAACATGCCGTCACCTGTAGTCATTCAATTGTTTATAAACATTAGTCCAAGCTCCCTGCTTGAGACAACTACCGTGACCTATAATTCAAACGGCCTACGTGATCTGTAGCGTGTCTCATTTAGATTGTATGTTCGTATGAAACTATGTCATCTGATTGTATGTTCATATGTTCGAACTACTGTCTGTTCCTTCATAACTTGTAACAGAGATGGTAGACAGGCAGAACAGAGTTAGCTATTGTCATTAGAAGACCTGTACCTCTTTACCTAAGCTTTATCATGTAGAAGAATAGGATTAGCCATCATCATTGGCAGAAGCGATCAAGCTATCGTTATTAGAAGACTTGTACAATCATACCTGATCTTCAGCATGTAAAACTTCAGAAGAATATATATATTTTTATACTTCGTGTTTTCTACAAGAACCTCCTCACCGAATCATCATGAGTTTAACACATCGTCGTCATAAACAAGAAGATAATCCCGACTTCGTAAGTGATCTACAAACCCCAAGACACTCCATTGAAGATGGAAGTGCAATACCAACCGACTTAGCGTAAGATTATCGCAAGTCTAACATTACCTCATAGGGCGCCTTATCATACAAGGCAACGGCCCTAAAACGTGCAACTGTTGCACAGCATCTTGACATCTCCCCTACAACAGTAAATAAATGGAAAAGGAGGCACGCTTAGACTGGGAAATTGACCGACTTTGGATAGCATTTATATATTTGGATCACTTGAAGAAAAGCGACCCCAACACACGCTGGGGTCGCTTTTCTTCAGGTGGAAAATATTGGGGTCGTTTTTCTTAAGGTGAGGAATTAACAGGGGTTACAGTAAGGCCGTGGCGGGACGCCGCTTCACGCCTTATCCGCATATTTAAAGATTCTTGGCAAGCTCGGTATGTTCTGGCAAGAGGTAATGTTGTGCTGTGCGTGCTAGCCACAGGGGTTACAGTAGGTTTGATTATTTTTGTACTGAAATTACAAGACAATACGCTTTTAATTAACTATTGATTGTTTGTCTAAATTTGTGTTTTTAACAAATGTTTAATATAGTAGTTTTTAATGAAATACATATCTATATTTTTTCTCCTTTTTTCTATAATATTATGAGCTAAAGTGGGTCACCTGAAGATTGGAGACACCAACAAGCAGGGGTCGTTTATCTTCAGGTGGAAAATATTGGGGTCGCTTTTCTTCAGGAGGAAAATATTGGGGTCGATTTTCTTCAGGAGAGGTATTAGGGGTCACTAATCTTCAGGTGATCCATTTATTTCATTTATTTATTAATTTTTTAAACTATAAAACTTATAAACCCATGAAATTATGAGACCCTAAATTACAGTTGCCTTGGTCCTGTTGAACTCTACAAATAGTGATTCTTTCTCTTTACTTCCCAGAAATACCAACTAGCGTTCCCATAAGTAAACAGGCTATAATTAATCTTGATTATCTAGGTATCTGCATGTTAATTACGTATTTCAGTTCGAAGACCTCCTCCACGAATGACCACCCGTTAGGATAACGACGACATTCGACGAGCAGCATAAGAAGATCCTTTTACCAATACTATTGCTATTTGTGAACGTCTGGCATTAAATGTTTCGGCTATGACGGTGCGAAGACGTCTGCATGAGCCAGGAATACCTCATAGAATTCCTGCCAAGAAGGAATTTCTCGCCGAACGGCATCGTGCTGATAGGCTTGCCTTTGTTCAACAGTTTGTGGAGGAGGATATGGAATTTTGGTCTCGAGTCGTATGCAGTGACGAAAGGTCTTTTACTATTATAGCAGAAGTCATGGCAGAATACATAACTGAAGACCGAGTAATATAAGGCGAGTTTCTAAAATCCTTAATAATAGTCAGACTATAATAATTATAAGCAAGGGTAATATTATAATCAAAAGATAATAATTTTGTCAATAACCATGTATTTTCCGGTAATTGAATTATATTGCCCCGAGAAGTGTGAAAATGATATTGTCATGATACAATAAAGTTTTATACATACTTACCTGACAGATATATACTTAGCTATAGACTCCGTCGTCCCCGACAGAAATTCAAATTTCGCGGCACACGCTACCGGTAGGTCAGGTGATCTACCGCCCTGCCCTGGGTGGCAGGACTTGGAACCATTCCCGTTTTCTAATCAGATTTCTTCTCTTCCACCTGTCTCCTGCGGGGAGGCTGGGTGGGCCATTAATCGTATATATCTGTCAGGTAAGTATGTATAAAACTTTATTGTATCATGACAATATCATTTTTATACATTCAACTTCCCTGCCAGATATATACTTAGCTGATTAAGCACCCTTGGTGGGTGGGTAAGAGACAGCTAACTACTGAAATCGACAGGTAAACAACATATGTTGTAGGTATTAATAAACCTTGGTTCCTACCTGATTAGGCGGAAGACTTCGTGGCTGCTGCCTAGGAGTCTGCTTCGCCTCAAGAGCCTCAGCGAGATATTGATCTATGGCTAAGAGTTCTTGTGGGTCTGCCAATGGGGTCTTATCCACTTACTCGGCAGAGCCTAAAGGCCTTTGTCATTGGGTGCTATTCCACTAACATGACAATACACCTTGTTCAAGGAGCACAACACCGATCCCGATCACCTGATCCTAACATCCATGTTAGTTCTAAGATTGCAAGGAGTTATCCCCAAACTCCTTACAAACAACCAAAAACTCGAAACATAAATACACATTCATTTATAACAAAACACAAAAAAAAAAAAATTTGTACCCCCCTACTAGCCATACATACCCCTGGTCCCCTACCAGCAATGACACCAGCCGCCCGTGCGACATCAGTATGCTTGCTAATAGGAAACCAAGCACATATCTGACAAGAGGGTTTATGTACATTTAAGATAAAATATTTTAAGGATCAGTCTTTGCTCCAAGTCCCAGAACTGTATCTGCTGATACAAATGGACCGAGAGAGAAGCATTTCTCATAGGTCACTTTCACATCCTTCAGGTAATGAGACGCAAACACTGAATTGCATCTCCAATATGTAGTCTCAATGATATTCCTGAGAGACATATTCTTTTGAAACGCCAGGGACGTTGCTACCGCCCTTACCTCATGAGTCTTAACCTTTAGAAGACCGAAGGATTCATCCGGGCAGTTCTTGTGAGCATCAGTAATCACGCTTCTCACAAAGAAGCCAAGGCTTTTTTTAGACAAATGAGTCTTTTGGGGTTCTTCACAGCACAACCAAAGACCTTGCTGACAGCCTCCCATCTGTTTTTCTTTTTTTTTCTCTAAATAAAATTTAAGAGCTCTAACCGGACAGAGAGACCTCTCTATCTCTCTGCCTATGAGAGGTTAGATAGGCCTTTTACCTCAAAGCCTTTCTGGGCCAAGGTTTTGATGGGTTTTCGTTTTTCGCCAGAAACAATGTCTGGAACGAACAGATAGCCGCATCTCCTTTAAACCCCGCTTTGGAGTCCAGAGCGTGCAATTCGCTCGTCCTCTTGGCCATCGCGAGAGACAACAGGAATAAACATTTCCTAGTGACATCGCAGAAGGAAGCCAGATGTAGAGGCTCGAATTTGTCTGAGGCAAGGAATTTCAGGACCACGTCCAGATTCCAGCTAGGTGTTCTCGGAGACGCTGATTTCGAAGTCTCAAAGGACCGAATCAAATCGTGGAGATCCTTGTTCTCTGCAATCTCTAGTCCTCGATTTCTGAATACTGAAGACAGCATACTTCTGTATCCTTTGATTGTAGACACAGAAAGGTGCGATTCCTCTCTAAGAAAAAGGAGGAAATCGGCAATGTTAACTATAGAGGTACTGGAGGAGGACAGCTTCTTATTCTTACACCACCTCCTAAAGACTTCCCACTTCGATTGGTATACTCTTCTCGTTGAAGATCTGCGGGCTCTAGCGATAGCGCCCACAGCCTTGCGAGAAAATCCCCTCACTCTGACAAGTCTTTCGATAGTCGAAAGGCAGTCAGAGCGAGACTGGGGAGGTTGTGATGAAACCTCTCGAAGTGGGGTTGTCTGAGTAGATCTGTTCTGCTTGGCAGAGATCTGGGGAAGTCCACTATCCACTCCAGTACCTCCGTGAACCATTCCTGGGCTGGCCAAAATGGGGCTATGAGGGTCAACTTCGTGCCCTTTGAAGCCACAAATTTCCTGAGTACTTCCCCAGATCTTGAATGGGGGAAAGGCGTAGGCGTCTAGGCCCGACCAATTCCAGGAGAAACGCGGCGATTGCAAAGGCTCTTGGATCTTCCACTAGAGAGCAAAAGATCTCTACTCTTTTGGAGAGGAACGTAGCAAACAGGTCTATGTGAGGCCTCCCTCACAGGGACCACAGACTCTGGCACACTTCTGTGTAGAGTCCACTCTGTGGGAAGGACCTGATTCCTCCTGCTTAGCCTGTCCGCTCTCACATTCCTTATCCCTTGCACAAATCTTGTAGAGAGTTATACCTCTTTCCTCTGTCCAGGTTAATAGGTCTTTTGTTAGTTGATAGAGGGAGAATAAATGAGTCCCTCCTTGCTTGCGTATGTAAGCCAGAGCCGTGGTGTTGTCCGAGTTTATCTGAACCACCCCGCCTCTGACTACCTCCTCGAAGAATCTTAAGGCCAGGTGTATGGCTACTAGCTCTTTGCAATTAATGTGCCAGGACACCTGCTCCTTTGTCCAGGTGCCTGACACCTCCCTTGCTCCTAGCGTTGCTCCCCATCCCGACTCCAAAGCGTCGGAAAATAACACTTGGTTGGGGTTCTGCAGGGCAAGTGACACGCCTTCGTTCTTCTTTAGAGGAAGGATCCACCACTTTAAGTGATTTTTCACCTCCTGTGGAATCGGGAAAGTGTCTGAGAGTTGTCCCGTCTTCCAACTCCACACCTCTTTCAGGAAAAACTGAAGAGGGCGAAAGTGAAGCCTCCCCAGAGAGAAGAACTTTTCTAGCGAGGACAGAGTCCCTAAAAGGCTCAAATAATCCCTCGCTGAACTGCTCTCTCTCTCTAAGAAGCTCGAGATTCTTGACAAACCTCGAGTGATTCTCTCTCGCGAAGGAAATACCCGAAAACCCCGAGAATCCATCTGAATCCCCAGATAGACCAAGTTCTGGCTGGGGATCAGTTGCGACTTCTCGAGGTTCACGAGTAATCCCAGAGATTCTACTATATTCCGTGTTATCAACAGGTCCTCCAAGCACTGGTTCTCCGACTTGGCCCTGATCAGCCAGTCGTCTAAGTAGAGGGAGATGTTTATTCCCTCTAGGTGAAGCCATCTCGCTACATTCGCCATCAGGTTGGTGAAGACCTGTGGAGCTGTAGACAGGCCGAAACACAGAGCCCTGAACTGAAAAATCTTGCCTCCTATCATGAATCGAAGATATTTCTTTGAAGAGTGGCGAATGGGAACGTGGAAATATGCGTCTTGCAAGTCCAGAGAGACCATCCAATCTCCTGGACGCAGTGCTGACATCACCGAGGCGGACGTTTCCATTCGGAACTTCTTCTTCTGAACAAAGTGGTTCAGCGCGCTTACGTCCAGTACTGGTCTCCACCCCCCCGAAGCCTTTGGTACTAGGAAAAGGCGATTGTAAAATCCCGGGGAGAGTGGATCCTGTACAAGTTCGATGGCCTCCTTTTCCCACATTTGATCCACCATTTGAAGGAGAGTATTTTTCATTACAGGGTCTCTGTACCTCGCTGACAGTTCCCGAGGAGTAGAGGTTAGGGGAGGACTGTCTTCGAAGGGGATTATGTATCCTTTCTTTAGAACTGAAACCGACCAAGAGTCGACTCCTCTCTGTGCCCAGGCTCCTGCAAAGTTCAGGAGTCTGGCACCTACTGGTGCTTGGAGGATCATCAAGTCACTTTCCTTTCTTGAAGGGCCTGAAGGAAGACCTTCCTCTCTTATCAGAGCTCTTCTTTCTGGAAGGGGGACGAGCCGTTGCACCTTAACGAAAGGGCTGCTGAAGAGGACGAGAGTCCTTCTTACTCGTTGACACTACAGGGCGACTCTTCTTTGAAGTCTGAACAAGGAGGTCTTGTGTCGCCTTCTCAGTTAGTGAGCGAGATATATCTCTCACCAACTGAGAAGGAAACAAATGGTCCGACAGAGGGGCGAACAATAACGCGGTCCTCTGGCTAGGAGAAACAGCTTTCGACAAAAGGGATCCATAAACTGATCTCTTTTTCAGCAAACCGGCTCCAAAAAGGGAAGAAACTTCTCCCGAACCGTCTTGTACCGCCTTGTCCATGCAAGCCAGGACGCTATGGAGAATTTCTGGGCTCTTAAGAAACTCCGAGTCCTGAGATTTCTTAGCCAGAACTCCGAGAGACCAATCCAGAAAATTGAACACTTCTAAAATGATGAAAAGTCCTTTAAGAAAGTGGTTCAATTCTGAAATGCTCCACGTAGATCTGGCCGAGACTAAAGAGTGTCGTCTGGAGGCATCAACCAGATTAGCGAAGTCAGCGTCTGCCGATGCAGGAAGAGAAAGACCCATAGTCTCTCCTGTCCCGTACCAAATACCTCTCTTTCCATGGAGTTTGGAAGGAGGCATGCAGAATACTGTTTTGCCCAACTTTTTCTTAGGGCCCATCCATGAATCCAAAGATTGGAGGGCCTTCTTCATTGAAATCGCTGGTTTCATCTTCAGGAAAGCCGAGGACTTTACAGTAGCCGTACTCGAAAAGAGTGAACGAGGAGAAGGAGGAGCGGCTGGACTAAGAGAGTCTCCAAACTCTTGCAGTAATAAGGAGGCTAATGTCTTATAATTCGAGAGTCCCTCATTTGTAGGGAGCTCGTCTTCAGACAACTCATCCAATACCCGATCAGAAGAAGGAGAAAGTTCCCGTTTGGAGGAAGAGTCTTTCCAAGACCTCCTACGATCCGAAGGAGAGGTGCTTCTGTCTGGAGAAGAGTCATCAATTCCTGATAAGAGTCTATCTGGATCTTGCCTTATGGAAGAATTCCGACTCCTGCCTCCTGGCTCCTGACTCCTGACTCCTGCCTCCTGACTCCTGCCTCCTGACTCCTGCCTCCTGACTCCTGGCTCCTGCCTGGGTGACTCCTCACTCCTGGCTCTTGGCTCCTGCCTCCTGGGTGACTCCTCACTCCTGGCTCTTGGCTCCTGCCTCCTGGGAGACTCTTCGCTCCTGGCTGGCGCCAGATGCCTGATCGGCTCTTGGCACCTGGTAGGAGTCTTGCGCTTGGTTGACTCCTTACGTTTGGTTGACTCCTCGCTCTTGCTAGGAGCCTCACTCCTAATAGGAGCCTCGTTCTTGGCGGCAGGTACCTCCACACGTCTGGAGGACCTCTTGATGGGAAGGGAAGTGTCTTTCCTTCGAGGAGGCTCCTTTGAAAGCACTCCTACCAACGACGATATCTGCTCTTGCATAGAAACTAGAAATCTTTTAGTAGCCTCCTCTTTATCCTCTTCGGGAGGAGGAGAGGAGGAGGGGAGGAGTCCATGGGCTCCACCTCCTGACTCCTCCTAACTATGGGTGACAATAGGGTTCTTTTTGCCCTCTTCACATCCAAAGGAGACTCCTCAGGGAAGCGTTCCGGGCTCGAGTCAAGAGTCGGCGCCTTCCAACTCCTCTTCAGTGGTCGCGAGCGATCAGAATCCCTCCAATCGCGTCTAGGAGACGAAGACCCCGACGATGAGAAACACTCACGCAGGACGCTTTTGCAATAGCGATCCCGTGCAGTCTGGGGTGTCACAGAGCCTGCCGAAGAGACACCTGATCGGTGGGGATTCTCCACAACCTCCTTACAGTTTTTGACATTCCTTCTCCTCTGGGCATGTGAGCTTGGAAGAGGTCTAGACCTGGGAGTGTTGTGGAGCCGACCAGATGCCCCCTCCACCACACTGGGGACACTCACATCACTGTCCACTGTAATATCACTAGCATTACCTTGCAGAGCAGCCATTTTGTTTTCCATGATCTTGAAGGCTGCTTTTAGATCCGCAAGTTCTTTTGCCGAATCTACAGGATCCTGCAATAGGTGAAGAGGCTGAAAAGGAAGAAGTAGCAATTCTTACAAGTGGGGTGGAAGATGCTCAGAAACTAGGAACTAGTTCATTCGATCTAGAACTACTCAAACTTCTAGAAGAAGCTTTCCTCACTCTTTCTCTCTCTAACTTCTTCAAATAAGTAGTTAGATTCTTCCACTCTCTCTCACTCAAATTCTCACATTCCTTGCAAGTATTAGTGAAAGAACATTCATACTCCCTGCAACCCTTACATACGGTGTGAGGGTCTACCAAAGCTTTCGGCAACCTCACCTTACAGCCTACATTCACACAACGTCTCACAACCATTCCAGCGTCAGACATTTTAAGAAAAATCCAAAGCAAGTCCACAAAACAGTCCACAAAAGCGTATGCCAATCCAACAATCCAGATACGTCACCAAAAGTCGGTCAAGAAGATCAATTGCCGGTGAAAAAAGAAAATCCAGTCAAGAGGAACCAACAACAATGTTGATGGTCCGGGCGACAGAAGAAATGTAATTAGAAAACGGGAATGGTTCCTAGTCCTGCCACCCAGGGCAGGGCGGTAGATCACCTGACCTACCGGTAGCGTGTGCCGCGAAATTTGAATTTCTGTCGGGGACGACAGAGTATATAGCTAAGTATATATCTGGCAGGGAAGTTGAATGTAATCGAAGCATGCCCCAGGACCTACCAGATTCGGACCCAATTTGATATCTCATCAATGAGCGACTTGATGGTAGAAAGATCAGACTATGCAAATGTTTGTCATATCGCAAGCTTAATTTTGAGAGTTTTCAAATAATAAAATGCAAACTCTCTCATTGTGCCTCGCCCAGCTGACTTCATTTTGTGTTACAATTTTAACACATTTCCAGTCTAATCTGAATGTGTGATGTTTATTAGTCTATTGTATATTATTGTTTCTATGTGATATAGAATTGGATATTCTAAACAGCTCTCGATATGATCTCTTTTGTGTTATTTGAAAAATTAATATTAATTATTGTTGCCATTTGTTTTGAATACAGTTCTTTTTAATTTTCTTTTTCCTTTTTAGGAAATGTAACTTGTGAAATGAGTTTATGTATTTGGACCGTTGTGTAATTTCATAATATTGTATTTGATGTTTCTGTGGAGAATGGTCAATAAAATATCTATCTATCTATCTATCTATCTATCTATCTATAAAAATAAAAATTTTCATTGAAAACCCCCCATTAGTTCTACTATGGCCAGCTTTCAGGCATTAAGCAAATACATTATTAATGTTATGAATAATCACGTAGGCAAACTTATAATATAGAGTGCAGCCTGTTTACTGAATTAAAGAATATCATATCATAACGGACTGTTGCAGATCAAAGTTAATGCTATTATAAGTATTAATCCTTGCAGATGAATAAACGTTCTTAATTTATTGCAAGGGTTGTTACTTAGCATTTTATTTCCCCAAATGATATAGAATTATTTTCCCTATTATGAAAAGCAAAGCGTAAATGTTAAAAATTAGATTTTTTTCCCTTCAGATACTACAGAAGAAATTTACGAGGTGACCAGGAATGGGCATATCACAGTAAACGTGTGGGGCTGGATCTTCTTACATTATATGGATGATATCACCAGGATTGAGTGGAGGCTCACTGGTGAAAAATACATTGAAATTCTTCAGGATTTCTAACTTCTTTCACTTCAACAGCGGAATTATTCCTCCCCACCTGCTCCTGTCATTTTCATTCACAACCGCTGCCCCATCCATACGGCCAGAATAGTCCAGGAATGGTTTCAAGGTCGAGAGGATCTGCAGTTGCTTGACTGGCCAAGTAAGGATACAGACATGAACCTCACTGAGAATATTTAGGCTAATTTGGTAAAATGTTGGGAGCCTGAGCGGGAGAGGAGACCAGATCAACTTATGAACCTCTGGGAATACAATGGAAACTTCCACAACCGACCACAGATCGTCAGAAACCATGAATCTTCTATGCTTAACAGATTGCAAGAGGTGATCTAGAAGGAAGGTGGCTGGACTTCTCACTAATATTAAAAATAAATGTAAAAATTGATTGTGTATATTTAGTTACCCCATGGCTTCCACTGAACTTCACCATGTCGTATGATGTAAAAAAAAAAAAATCGTAAACAGACCTATGCATATCGTTTAGCTCCAGGTCATGATTATTATAATTTATTTATTAGAAAGGTGAATTTTACATTTTAAAGGAGTTCAAAATCTAAAAGCATTTTCGCTATCCTGATTTTTTCTTAAAAAATTATTTAAAAAGAGAACCCTAGGACAATATCATCAAACTACATTTCTTTAAATAGCTCTTTCCACAATGGAAAGGTAAATGACTGAAGGGGCTTTTTAACAATAGAGACGTCTATCTCTTATTCTCATACAAATGATGATAAAAGCGAAAGGAATTTCTGTCCGTATGACATTAAAACATGTATCACAATTAATATATTAGAAAATATAAGCAGCAGATATGTTTATCCATATCATGTAATAATTATTGTAATGAACGGCGTGTAGGGAATAACCTCTACAGTATATTCAAAAGGGAATACAAACCCAACCATGAATACATGAAACCTCTGAATATCAACAATTGTTTATCATTGGCAAACGAATTAAGTTTGCCATATGGGAATGATTAAAAGTTTGCACCAAGTTTGGGAGTCCTTCTTCACTTTCCATTACACGTTGTGGAATTTTCTCTGTCCCTAGTAGTTTAATTTTGATTCCTCAGTCTCAGTAACGTCTAGTGTCTCTCTCTCTCTCTCTCTCTCTCCTTTTCATTCTATATGTATTTACAAGAGAGAGTGAGTTTAACCCAATCGTTCTTCTTGTAAATGTTGTTGTATTTAGAAAATCTACAGTACTATGATAATATTAGGATAAACACTAAACAGCAGGGCATTAAGATAAACAAGAAAATATTTCAAGTGAGCTTTTTCGTTAGATACACTCTATCCACGAGCATATTCTTAGTACTGTCGTCCACTCATCGGGGTCGCAACAGGCCCACCCACCCCTTACCCCTTGTCCCCCACCATTTCAGTTGTAGCAAAGCCAAGGCTGAGGACATCGGTACAGCAAAGCAAGAAGCTTGTCAGTTTGAATTACATTATAGAATTCCAAAACCTGTAAGACGGCTTGACAACAAGAACTCTATCCCCGACACCACTCCCCCCGCCCCCCGAAAAAATATATATGCATATATTAGTTTAGCCAAGATTAAAGGGTGTTAATGACATATCAAAACTGAATACTTAGCGCAGTGGTATTTCTAGATGACATGTCACTTTAAAGGAGCTAATATGGAGGAGAGAGAGAGAGAGAGAGAGAGAGAGAGAGAGAGAGAGAGAGAGGAGCTAAGGTGTCGGACACTTAAAACACGTTCACTGAGTTTTTGGGTATGTTCAATGAAGTGTTGCTGCGCTTCACTTTATAGCTTCCTATTATATCATTGGTAGGAAACGCACTGCAACCGATACTATAAACTTGGCTTACGTGATAAGGTTAAAATATTCTGTTATGATGTTCGTGATTCTCTCCAATACCAATATAACTCTAAAATTTTGATCAATTTTAAGTATTGCGTAATGAATATGACCCATATATAATAACAGACACGGTGGTAAGATAACGACTTAGACGAAAGTTAAATGGAATCTTAATAAACAAACTTATATTAAAAGTGAGACAATAATCTTAGTTACAGCAATAAACCCTGCTCAGATTTCTTGTTTTTTTTTTACTCGGTGTGTGTGTGTGTGAGTGTGTGTGTGTGTGTTTCTCCAACCATACCTAATGACTCCTCCCACTGAAAGAATTCCAGAGCTTATTGGTGGAACTCTTGCTAAGAGAGGAAGAGTCCTACCCCCATCCCCCTAAGTAAACACTGTTACCATATAATTTTTCGAACTCCCTCAAGAAGGTGTACCAGGGAAACCTGTGTCCAACTGTACATATCTTTACTTGTTTTAAAATCCATGGTGGTGGCAATTCCATTGGTGGGTGAAAAATTGCTTCTATCTTATGCAAGTTCATTATGTATTTTGGCTCTTTTTGGGAAAGAGCTAGTACTATTAACTTCTGTTACTGGATTACAATTTTGAAAGCAGAGCTGCAGGAGACATTCCCGCTTGCAGTGAAAGACCTCTTCGTATTGCTATCAAATTACGGTGATGTTTCAAGGGCAACACACCTACCTCTACCAGAAGCGAGTTTGTTGGGGAGGAACGCTCCTGTGCACAATCGTACGCCTTCATGGTGCACTGCATTGAGAGTTTTTAATGCAGATTCCGAGGTGGATGAATATATTGGACAGTAGTAATCTATTATGGATAAGACTGTTGCTCTATATATCATTGATAAAATGTCTTACTTTGCTCCCCAATTAGTGTGTGATAACTTTTTTAATATGGCGAGGGCTTTGATGTCCTTGGCTTTAATGTATTTGATGTGCTCTTTCCAATTTAAATGTTGATCAAATATCACTCCTAGATATTTGATTTTTGTATAAAATTGTATTTCAGTGCTATAAAGGTGAAGTTTGATTGTTTGGTTCTTTAGCCATCTTTTGTCCTTGTAGAAGATGATTGCTTTTGTTTTATCAGTTGAATATTTAAATCCAACTGAATTTGTCCAACTACATATATTTGAAATAGCAATACTGAGAACTCTCTGAGCATGTCTCAAATTACTACTGGTATAGTAAATAACATAGTCATCGACATATATGTAAACTTTTTTACACCACTTGGTAAATTTATATGTCATTGATTTCTAAAGCAAACAATGCAGCTCAAGACACTACCTTGAGGGATTCCTTCTTCAAGTTTATAGGTTACTGAGTAGGAATTTTCTACTCTTACTTGAAAAGTTCTGTTTGTTAAAAAGTTCTTAATAAATATGTTATTTTCATGATAAAATAAATTTTTGAACATACTCACCTGGTAGTTATATATATAGCTTACGTCCCTGACGTCACAGCAGAATTTCAAAACTCGCGGCAATCGCCGATTGGGTAGTCAGGTGTACCACCTGTGCGCCCTCTACCCAGGTACCTGGAACCTTTCCAGCTATTCCTCAGATCTTCCATGCCCATAGTCTCTAGAGAGGAGGAGGGTGGGAATTAAATTATATATAACTACCAGGTGAGTATGTTCAAAAATTTATTTTATGAAAATAAAATTTTTAAACATCTAACTCACTTGGTAGTTATATATATAGCTGATTGACACCTTTGGTGGCAGGTCAGAGACAGCTATCATCGTTGGATTTGACATAAGTGTTAATAAAAACCAACTTACGGTTCCTACCTGTTAAGGAAGCTGACTTCAATGATATCCTGCCTCATTGTGTCTGCCTTCCTTAAGAGATCCAGCGATCCACCCAGGGGGCTGAAGACCTCTCGGAGCTGTCAACCGTTGTAAAACGCTCTATGTGACTAGACTCCCTACAATACCCTTGTTCCGGGCGCTACCAAGGAACAAACTGACCACCTGACTAAGAATCAATGATTGTGGAAGACTGCATCCAATCTCCACAAACAACCATAAAAATTCAATAGTTCCAAGGAAAGAAAAGGTATTGGGTTAGGGGGTTGCAGGGGTAGTCCCTTATCCTACAACTGAATTAGCTGCTACAAATGGCCCCAGCGTGTAGCAGTCTTCATACAGAGTTTGCACTTGCTTCAAGTAGTGCGAGGCAAACACTGATTTGCTTCTCCAGAAGGTCGTGTCCAGGATATTCTGAAGGGATCTATTCTGCTTAAAGGCTACAGAGGTTGCTACCGGCCTAACCTCGTGTGTCTTGACCTTTAGCAGCCTGAGATCTGCCTCAGTACATTCTGAATGCGCTTCCCTTATTAATTGTCTTATAAAAAAGGATAGCACATTCTTTGACATTTGCAGAGAGGGCTTTTTAACTGAGCACCAAAGCACCTCTGACTTGCCACGTAAATCTTTTGTTTCTTTCAGGTAATACTTAAGCGCTCTTACCGGACACAGAACTCTCTCTAATTCCTCCCCTGTGATATCTGATAGATTCGGAATTTCGAACGTTTTGGGCCAGGGCTGAGATGGGCGTTCATTCTTTGCTAGAAACCCCAGCTGTAGAGAGCAGATAGCTTTGCCATTTCTAAAACATGATATTGTTATAATACAATAAAGTTTCATACATACTTACCTGGCAGATATATACATAGCTAAGACTCCGTCGTCCCCGACAGAAATTCAAATTTCGCGGCACACGCTGCAGGTAGGTCAGGTGATCTACCGTCCTGCCCTGGGTGGCAGGATTAGGAACCATTCCCGTTTTCTATTCATATTTTCTCTCTTCCACCTGTCTCCTGCGGGGAGGTTGGGTGGGCCATTAATCGTATATATCTGCCAGGTAAGTATGTATGAAACTTTATTGTATTATAACTATCATTTTCATACAATCAGCTTACCTGTCAGATATATACATAGCTGATTGACACCCTTTGGTGGAGGGTAAGAGACAGCTAACATGGAATAGACAGGTAAACAACATATGTTGTAGGTATAAATAAACCTTGGTTCCTATCTGATAGGTGGTAGACTTCGTGGCTGTTGCCCGGTAGTCTGCATCACCTCAAGACTTTAGCGAGATATGTGATCTATGGCTAAGAGTTCTTGTGGGTCTGCCGATGGGGTATGAACCGCTTACTCGGCAGAGCCTGAAAGGACTTTGTCAATGGGTACTGGACCACTTCTATGACAATACACCTTATGAAGGAGCGCAACACCGATCCCGATCACCTGATCCTAACACGAGGGTTCGCGCTCAAATTGAAAAGAGTTATCTCCACACTCCTTTCAAAAACCCCAATAATTTCACTAAGTTAAAAAACTTTAACTCAAAGTTAAGGATCAGTGTCGGCTCCTTATCCCAGTAACGTATCCGCAGAAACGTATAAACCAAAAGAGAAGGATCTCTCGTAGGTTAACTTGACATCCTTTGTGTAATGAGAAGTCAACACAGAGTTGCCTCTACCGTACAACACAGCTAATATGTCTTATATGACATATTGTTATGTAAAGAACAAGAATTTGCAAAAGCGCGCACTTCCTGCGCTTTTAATTCTCAGCTGTTTGAAGGAATCAAGTCACTTATGAAGTGCTTAGGAGATCTCCATGTTTCAAAGAAGACCAGGGCTTTCTTGAAATGGATCTCTCCCGTCTGAAGCCTGAAGCCTGGCAGGAACCTCGCGCCTGGCTGGTGCTTCGCTCTTGGTTGGAGCCTAGCGCTTGTCTGGTACCTTTCGCTTGAGTGGCGCCTTGCATCTGGTTGACGCCTCGTGCCTTAGCTGGAGATTCGCGCCTAGAGCCTGGCTTGCGCCTGGCTGGCGCCTCGCGCCTGGCTGGCTCCTCGCGCCTGGCTGGCGCCTCGCGCCTGGCTGGCGCCTCGCGCCTGGCTGGCGCCTCGCGCCTGGCTGGCGCCTCGCACCTGGCTGGCGTCTCGCACCAGGTTGGCGCTTTGTGCCTGCCTGGCGCCTCGCGCCTGGCTGGCGCCTTGCGCCTGCCTGGAGCTTCGCGGCTGGCTGGTACCTCGCGCCTGCCTGGCGCCTCGCTCCTGCCTGGCGCCTCACTCCTGGCGCCTCGCGCCTGCCTGGCGCCTAGCGCCTGGTTGGCTCCTCCCCACTTGCCGGAGCTTTGAGCTTGGTAGAGTCTCGAGGATGTCTGGCAATGTCCACATCGGACACTCTTATCTGTCCTATATGTTCGCATCTAGCGCATCTGTGTCAGGTTGTAGGCCCGGTCTTTCTCCTCATCAGACAATGACAATGTTCTTGGGGCTGTCTGCCTCTGGCGTTTTTTACGCCTGTTTTAGCATAAGGCTCCTGGTTGGCGCTACATTGTCCGAAAGTCCTGAACATCCACAATAGTAAATCACAAGACTGGAGAAGGGTGGAAGAAATTCTTCCACTTTGCGCTTTGGCCTCTCCGGCAAGGGGAGGTGATTGTAGTCAGCTACATCCAGTATACGATAGGATATCTCCTTCTTGAGTACTTCCCTTGCTCACGAGATCTCTTCTTACCAGTTGAAGGGGCTTCTCGTTGCAGAATCTTCCCTATCCTTGTCCGAAGGAAGGGAAGAAGCTTGGAAGTTGAAGGAGACTCCGAGCTGAAATTGGGAGTACTCCTGATTTCTAGCTCTTTATTGTATCCCTCTGAACACCTTCTGGGAAGCATTTCGAGCCATCATCGCATTCCAAAGACTCTGTAGGCAAACGTTTTAACCATTCTACTGTAGATGAAAACGTAAGTACCCTGCCTGGACAACGAAACCTCTATCTGAAAACATTGAATCAGAAATAGGGGGTTTTAGTTCTTTTGCCAGACATACTATGCTGGCAAGAACCCATTGCCTAATCTCCATAGAATCTGATGCGAGATTCCAATGCTCAAAAAAAAATTCACTTGTCTTCTTGATCGTTTGGGACCAAGAGAAACAAAGAATTCCCTCATAAAAATTTCTCAAAGTAGTTTGATGAGGAGCAGTTCCATCTTGTCGGAACATAGAATCTGTGGCCACACAAAAAAGATCCCATTAGAAGTACATGATATCCTACTCTTGTCATATTGAGGTATCGTATAAGATCCCGAAGATTCTTAATTCCTCTGACATCTCCAATCCCTTTATAGAGACAGAGTATAGCCTTTCTTTGATAGCAGATATATACAAAGGTGATTCTTCCCTCTGAAAGGGAAGAAAAAACCTCTATGTGGTTCACAGAGGTATCGGAAGAGGACAGTTTCCTCATTCCCTCTAGCACGATCTGCAGCAATTCTATATCTTGTCCATGACTATTGTCATTTACCTTGAAAAATCCTCTCATTCATGTCCACTTCTGGTCAGTCTGCACGCAGACAGACTCAGAGTGGAGAGGTTGTTAAGGTCCATTTATAATAGATGCTGACAGAATATTCAGAATGTCTTGGAAAAGACTTCCAAAACATGCTGTGAGAAGAACGTGACCTCTGTGAATACAACCTCTCTAAGGCCAAAATGAGGCATAAAGTATTACCTTCTCTTTCTTTGACGCCCTTTATCTTAAATTCTGCAAGTAATTTATATTTAGGGGAAAAAAGCCTAAAGTTTATTCCCCTTTCTAAAAATAAAATAAAGATGGCGTATATTGCTACCTCTCTTGGTTCGAGGAAAAGGAAGCAGTCTATAGAAAGCCTGTTCGTCTTCTACCTTACTAAGAGATCTATGAAGAAGACTTTCCGCAGGTTCTCACAACTCTTTCCAATAAATGTTAAACATGTTAACAGTTATTATCGTCGATCGAGAAGGTTCTCTTTGTTAACGCGAATAGGAGCGAAAAAAGAGATTCTCGATGCTCTTTGCGATATGAGAGAGTCGTGGAATTGGCCTAAGTGATTAAATGGGTAATGAAATCAGGAACGAATCTTGCCGTTACCGAGCCTGGTGTCCGAGAGGCTACTGGACTCTTAGGTTAATAACTCGCTAAAGCGAGAAAATCTTGGATGGTGCTCTTGGCTCACTGCGCCAGGCTGGCGCTTGTGGCGCAATTTGCGCCAGGCTGGCGCTTGTGGCGCATTGCGCCAGGTTGGCGCTTCTAGCGCTATGGGCCAGCTGGTGCTTCTGGCACATTGCGCCAGGCTGGCGCTTCCTTCTAATTCTTTTTAGGTTATGTGCCAGAACACCTTGTGCCTTTATGGTACCCGACATCCTTTCACATGTTAATTCCGTTCTTAGTAGGAAAAAGCTTTATATACGTAGTTAGATAGCATTCAGGGAAACAAGTTCTGCCACAAAGAGAATGTTTCCCATCCGACTCAGCCCTCATCCATCTTCTTCGAGCAGGTACTCTAATAAGCTATGCTTTCGTAAGCCTGAGAGCATTATGTAATATAATGTTCTGCTGCGATAGAATCCTTTAATAATGTTACCTACGGTAAACAGCATTGAAAGGTTGTACTATCTCTCTTATTGAAAGCTTCTTAGCAAAAGGCATACAATATTTTATTTGTGTTAGCTTAACTATCCCCTCAATCCGAGGTTAAGACCGCGATTTTAGGGGAGAGATAAGGATAGTTATTCCATCCTGCAGGAGAGAGAGATAAACCCGACCGCTCATGACTGACACCTACATGGTACTGCGTTGGTCTCAGGCTCTCAGCGAAAGCAGTCTCCGTTAGCCGTCTGGCCTTACTCTTCCAGAGTTGCCAGCTACTCCATTTAATAAAGGAATTTTATAAAATTATTATCGAACTTCAGGAAGTTCTTATTAAAGCATATTTAAGCGAAACAAGACTTCGATAAATCTAGAAGCTAAGTAGGTGTTGTCTTAACAATCCCTTTAAGCGAAGTCCTTCCTAGGAAAGTCGTAGAAGGATACTGGTAATTGAGTTGCACAGCAAAGAAGTAACTACGGTATGTGTTTATGATTTGATCATATCATATTCTCATACAGCAGATACTGTACTACCTTCTACTATCTTCGTTCTTTTCGTTAATAGAATGATAGAAAGAGTATATATATATCCTTAAGAAAGGAAGTTAATCCAGGAACTCTTTAAATCTTCGTGATTTCCTCATAAATTGCGGAAGAGACAGAATTCCTGTTCATCACTAGGGTTTACGGAAGGAAGTAGATATTTCCTATCCGCCATCATACCCAAACGTCGATGAGATTCTTAAGAAAAACTCCCAAAGCTCTTGCCTCCTCAAAACGAGGGAAGAGCATGGGTGAAGGAGAGAGTCCGCATTGAGAGGAACTGCCTAACACAGGAGTCTTCTGAATAATGAAAAGGGGCTTCTCTTAGTATCAGAATCCTTCTGACAAAAGCAACGGCCGCCTGTGCGACATCTTGCACATTTGCCAGGGGAAAGTTGCTCAAGTTAAAAAACTCAAAGAGAGTCTCACGACTGACCTCTCTCTCAAATGAAGATTTTGGAATATTCTGACGCCTGGCGCCTGGATCCTTGTGCCTAGCGCCTGGCGTCTGGATAGTTCCGCGCGCCTGGAATGTTCCGCACACTAGAAAGGAGACTCGCTCCTGGAACGTTCCGCTTGCGTGGAAGGTCCCGTGCGCCTTGATAGTTCCGAGCGCCTGTAGTCTTCTTTTACGAGCCTCTTGCCAGTAAACGTTCAATGGAAGCATCCTTCTGATTGCCACTCTACTATAAGGCTCCTCAGTCTAGCCGTCTGTTTTCTCTTTGAAGGCGCCTTGCGCCAAGAAAGAAAGTTCTGGAACGCGGCTCGCGTTTATCTGTATGAACGAGGCTCGTGCTAGTCTGTTGGAACGCGGCTCGCGCTAGTCTGTTGGAACGCGGCTCGCTGCTGGCTGTTGGAACATGGCTCGCGCTAGCTTGCTGGCTGGCTCTCAGCCTCTCGCTCAGTGTTCTCTTAGTTTTCAGAGAATGCGCCAGATCGTCCGAACTCCAAACATGTACATTCTTCGTCTTTTCGGATGTAAGATGAAGAAACGGAAGATGCACTTTTTAAAGGATGCCTTTCCAATGACTATCCCTGGCGGTCTGGGACGTTCTTCTCCGTAAGGCTTTCGACTTTCCTTCTCCTCTGGGCTTGTGAGCTTGGAAGAGGTCTATGCCTGAGAGCGAGACAGAGCCGATCGGACGTACCCTCTACTATTTAGGACGCCTTTCCAATGGCGAACTTGGCAGTCTGGGACGTTCTACAGATCCTGCCGAGGGGACGCCTGATCGGTGGGGATTCTCCTAACCTCCGTAAGGCTTTCAACTTTCCTTCTCCTCTGGGTAGTGAGCTTGGAAGAGGTCTAGGCCTGGGAGCGAAACAGAGCCGATCAGAACGCACCCTCCACTGCACTGTGAACACTAAAATCACTTCTTACCTTTCAATAGCTCGTATTTTGAGCTACATTCCTTTGTCTTCAAATTGCAATATGAATTTGAAGATTCTGTGAAGTAAGAAGGAGATGAGGATACAACACTACTAGTATTGTTAATGCTCTAACTGCTCGTTAGTACGAGAGCTATAAACTTCTAAAGGAAGCGTAACTAATTCTATTCCTGACTTCCTCAAGAAGGAAGTTAGCTCAATCAATTCTAACATTTACTACATGTTATTATGAATAAATATTAAAATTTTCCTTCTTGCAAACTATGTGAGTGTCTACCAAAAAGTTCGGTAGTTACACGTAAACAATTCTTCGAAATTTTCGAAGCCAAAGTTATTAAAACAAATTAATATGCGTATGCCGAACCAAAGATCCAGTACTTCCCTGCAAAAGATAGCCCAGAAGATCGATGGCGATGAAATCCAAAAATCAAGTCAGGAGGAACTGCAAACGTTGTTTACATTCCAAGCGACAGAGAAAATATGAATAGAAAACGGGAATGGTTCCTAATCCTGCCACCCAGGGCAGGACGGTAGATCACCTGACCTACCTGCAGCGTGTGCCGCGAAATTTGAATTTCTGTCGGGGACGACGGAGTCTTAGCTATGTATATATCTGACAGGTAAGTTGATTGTATGAAACTATAGTTTTGCTGAAGGCATGAATTTCACTGACTCTTTTTGCTGTAGCCAGACTAACCAAGAAAAGTTTTCATGGTGAGGTCTTTCAATGATGTTTCATGTAAAGGCTCGAACCTATCACTCATGAGAAACTTCAGGACTACGTCTAGATTCCAAGCTGACAAGGACTGTAGTCTCTCCTTAGTAGTTTCGAAGGATCTGAGAAGGTCTTGGAGATCTTTATTGTCAGAAAAGTCCAAGTTCCTGTGTCTGAAGACAGCTGCCAACATGCTTCAGTATCCCTTAATGGTCGAGGTCGAAAAGTTACGACTCCTCTTAAGGTACAGAAGGAAGTCAGCTATCTGGGTCACAGAGGTACTGGAAGAAGAAACAGTTATCCCTGCACTAACCTCTAAATGTCTCCCACTTGGATTGGTATACCTTAATGTTGGATGACCTCCTTGCTCTTGCGATCGCTCTAGCTGCCTCCTTCGAAAAACCTCTAGCTCTTGTGAGTTTTTTGATAGTCTGAAGGCAGTTAGTTGAAGAGCTTGGAGGTTTTGGTGATACCTTTCCAAGTGGGGTTGTTTGAGTAGATCTACTCTCAAAGGGAGACTTCTGGGGCGTCCACCATCCATCCCAGTACTTCTGTGAACCATTCTCTTGTCGGCCAGAACGGTACCACTAGAGTCATTCTGGTGCCCTCGTGAGACACGAACTTTTGTAGCACTTTGTGTATTATCTTGAACGGAGGGAAAGGGTACACGTCTAGGTGCGACCAATCCATGAGGAACGCGTCTATGTAAGTCGCTTCGGGATCTGGTACGGGGGAACAGTAAGTCTCCAGCCTCTTCGTTTGTGCTGTGGCGAAGAGGTCTATGCATGGACGTCCCCAAATCCGCCACAAGTTCTTGCAGACCTCCTGATGCAGAGTCCGCTCCGTCGCCAAGACTTGATCTTTCCTGCTCAGGATGTCTGCCCTGACATTCCTTTCCCCTTGAATAAAGCGTGTTACTAAGGTCACGTTTTTCTCTTTCGCCCAGAGAAGGAGTTCTCTCGACGTCTCGTACAGGGACTTAGAGTGAGTTCCACCTTGCTTGTTGATGTAGGCCAATGCCGTTGTGTTGTCGGAGTTGACCTGCACAACCCTGTTCTGGACTGAGTTTTCGAACTCCTTGAGAGCCAAAAAGACTGCAGTCAGTTCCTTTTGGTTTATGTGGAACCTCTCTTGTCCTCTGGTCCAAGAGCCCGAGACCTCCAACTTTCCCAGTGTTGCTCCCCACCCCGAGTCTGAGGCGTCGGAAAACAACACTAGGTCTGGGTTCCTCTGCTTTAGGGAAAGGCCTTCCTGAAGCTTGACGGGGTCGTTCCACCACTGTAGACAGCGTTTCATGGTCTCCGACACGGGAATACACTTCCTAAGGAGACAAACTGCTCTAGCGAGGAAAGGGTCCCCAGCAGACTCATCCATTCCCTTGCAGAGCACGTCCGTTTCCTTAGGAAGTGCTGCAGCTTTACCAAGGCTTGTTCCGTCCTTGACACAGACGGAAAAGCCCGAAAAGCCTGGCTCTGAATCCTCATACCCAGGTACAGGATCTCTTGGGATGGGTTCAGTTGTGACTTGTGCTGGTTTACCAGAAGGCCTAGTTCTTCTGATAACCGAATTGTCGTCTGAAGGTTCTCCAGACAGTGAGTGTAGGAAGGGGCTCTGAGGAGCCAGTCGTCCAGATACAGTGAGGCCTTGATACCTCTCGTGTGTAGCATTCCCGCTACGTTGTTTATCAGCCTCGTAAAAATTTGAGGAGTGGTGCTTAGGCCGAAGCAAAGAGCCCGAAACAGGAAAGTTTCTCCTTTGTAAACGAACCTCAGGTACTTCTTGGAGTTCGGGTGGATAGGGACGTGAAAGTACGCATCCTGAAGATCCAAGGAGACCATCCAGTCATCCTGTCTGACTGCTGCTAGGACTGATTTCGTTGTCTCCATCGTGAACTTTGTTTTCTGCACAAAAACGTTGAGAGCACTCACGTCCAGTACTGGTCTCCATCCCCCCGAGCTCTTGGGAACCAGGAATAATCGGTTGTAAAAACCTGGTGACTCCAGATTTCGAACCCTCTCTATTGCTCCCTTCTGCAACAACAGAGAAACTTGTTGCTGTATTGCCTGCGCCTTGGATTCCTCTCTGTATCTGGCCGAAAGATCGATTGGTTTTACTGCTAAAGGAGGTTTCCTCAAGAAAGGAATCTTGTACCCCTCCTTGAGCAGTTGAATGGACCAAAGGTCTGCTCCTCTTTTCTCCCATACTTGCCAGAAGTTGGAAAGTCTGGCTCCTACCGCTGTCTGAAGAAAAGTGCCGTCAGACCTTGCTTCTCCCTTGTCTGAAGCCTCTCTTCTTTGTACTCCTTCCCATAGGTCTCGTGTTACCTCTACTGAGGGCTCTTCCTCGAAAGGGCTACGAAACCCGAGACGCAGGAGCATTTTCTTTAACCTTTTGAGATACAAAACTTGCTGGCAGAACTTTCCTCGCTGCCTTCGTCATCAAGTCCTGCGTGGCCTTTTGAGCTAAGGCCGAGGAGACTTCTTTCACCAACTCTTGTGGGAAAAGGTGTGAGGAAAGAGGTGCATAAAGTAGTCCCGCTTTCTGAATGGGCATGACCCCATTTGCAAGGAAAGAACAAATTTGGGCTCTTTTCTTAAGGATTCCCGCCGAGAAAAGCGCTGCTAACTCGTTGGAACCATCCCTCAGAGCTTTATCAACACAAGACATCAGATGTACCAGCTCTTTGGTGTCAGATGTCTTGAAAGACTCTATCTTCTTTCCCAAGGCTCCCAGAGTCCAGTCTAAGAAGTTAAAGACCTCAAAGGCTCTGAATATTCCTTTGAGGAGGTGGTCCATCTCCGATGTTGACCAAGAAACCTTAGTTTTTCCCATGGCCATCCGACGAGAAGCGTCCACTAGACTCGAGAAGTCCCCCTGGGAAGAGGCAGGAACACCCAGGCCAAGAGCTTCTCCAGCCTCATACCAGATACTTGATCTAGACGCTAATGTGGCCGGAGGAAATGAGAATACTGTCTTTCCTTGGTCCCTCTTAGTGTCCATCTAATCCCTCATTATTTTCAGCGCTCTCTTGGACAAGCGTGACAAAACCATCTTCGTAAAATTGGTCTTCTTAGACGCCTTCCCTAGCGTAGATTCTGAAGGCGGGGAACGAGGGGCAGCCAGAATAAAGTTGTCCGGAAACACTTCTGTAAAGACCCCCATGAGTCTTTTTAAGTCCGTCGAAGGGTGCTGTTCTTTCCAATCCTCTTCGTCGGAAATGTCTTCTATGGGATTAACAGGAGACGAGGGAAAGTCATCGTTTCCTTCTTCTGATCCTAGGCCGAACTAGCGACGTCATGTTTCCTCGTCGTCGTCTGCATATCATCTTCCTGAAGCCTGGCGTCCTGGAGTTGAAACTCTTGACGCTCGGCGTCCTGGCATCCAATCTCTTGACGCCTGGCGTCCAGCCTCTTGACGCCTGGGGTCCTGGCGTCCAAAATCTAGACGCTCGGCGTCCTGGCGTCCAATCTCTTGACGCCCGACGTCCAGCCTATTGACGCCTGGGGTCCTGGCGTCCAAAATTTAGACGCTCGGTGTCCAATCTCTTGACACCTGGCGTCCAGCCTCTTGACGCCTGGCGTCCAAAATCTTGACGCTCGGCATCCTGGCGCCCAGCCTCTTGACGCATGACGTCCTGGTGTCCAGCTACTCGGGCGTCCTGGCGTCCAATCTTTTGACGCTTGCTGTCCTGTCGAACCTTGAGGTCGCTTGCTGCTGGACGCTCGCCGCCTGTGCGACACACATCAAAAGCTTCCTCAGGACGACTGACAGCGCTTGGAATGTCTTGAGCTGGACGATTACCGATGTCTTTCGTTGTTGCAGGTTGCCAGACCTGCATCAGGGAGGAGAGTTTCTGCTGCATGTCTTGCAGCAAAGCTATTTGCAGAGCTTCTTGCTGCTGGGGACAGACTGGGGAAGCCGCAACATTATCCAATTCTCTCTCCACATCAAGTAAGTGTTGGGGCGAACGTTCTGGGGACGAGTGCCAATCCGAAGGAGGAGGGGGAGCATGCACCGAAGGCAGAAAAGCTTCCGACATCTTTTTGGATATCGTCTTTTGAGGGGTCTTGACTCCGACGTAAGACGCCAGCCCCGTCTGGGAACTGCGTCGTCCGACGACGAAGAGCACAATTTTACCTCGCCTTCCCTATGGCGAGGGTGAGCGTCCTGGGAAGCGTCAACAGGTACGCTCGAGGGGACGACTGCTCAGGAGCTGAAACCTCTCGCCTCCCTTCGCCTGTTGACTTTCCTTCTCACAAGGGTTGGTGAGCTTGGAAGAGGTCTAGGGCTAGGAGCACGATAGATCCGAGTAGCCGCACCCTCCACTGCATTTGCACTGATTTTAGCAATGTCACTTGTGTTTTTTAGATCTCTCACATTCGACCATAATTTCTCCCCGTCTTCTGTGAGGGATTCTACCCTTTCACCAAGGGCTTGAATGGCCGCCATCATGTCCTTTAAAGTTGGACCATTACCTGTATCAGTAGGGGGATCTGGAACTACCACTATGGAAGAAGGATCAATAGGTTCATTAGCAAGGGAAAGAGAACTGTCAATTCCCTGACTATCTCTAGAAGAGCGAGACATACTACTCTTCGCTCTTCTGATCCTATCCTTTTCCAGCTTTCGCACGTAGCGATAATATTCCATCCACTCATTTTCAGGTAAATCCACACATTCTTCACATCTATCATCCAACTCACAACTCTTGCCTCTACATTTCATACAAACTGAATGAGGATCTAACAAGGCTTTAGCAAGCCGAGTCTTACATCCTCTCACACACATTCTCACAATCGAAGAAGAGTCAGCCATGTTGAAGATTCCAAAAGAGAGATCAAAACAAGCAAGAGTCAGACCAACAATATCTAAAAGGGTCGAGAGAAATCCAAAGCAAATCCAAAACAAGCGAAAGCCAAAGCCAAAGTGTACTTCACCAAATAACTGCGAAAAAACATGGGCCAAACGAGCAAAATTCCAACGATGTCACTGGTGAGGCGGCGGGGAAGATCTGAGGAATAGTTGGAATGGTTCCAGGTACCTGGATAGAGGGCGCACAGGTGGTACACCTGACTACCCAATCGGCGACTGCCGCGAGTTTTGAAATTCTGACATGACATCAGGGAGGTAACCTATATATATAACTACCAGGTGAGTTAGATGTTTAAAAATTGATAAGTGGCCTCTTAGTCCCTTGGAGTGGAGTTTTTGAATGATGTTCTTTCCATGTTGTATTGTTGTGGCGGGATCACAAGCTTAAAAAAAACAAGTAAACTCCCCACAGTTACGTTAATCGTACCAACTAACAAAATTTCCCACACTCACACTTTCCCCTTTACCTTACCTTTAACCTGCAGGACAATTGGTTCAATGAAACACCAAACACACAAAACACAAACAGGTACTCACCTCTGGCTTCTGATACTCAGGGCTAGGCTGTGCTGTCCGCCGGATATAGGCTATAGGCTAGCCGACACACAACCACCGCCGACAACCAAACACAACCCAACCACCTGAGACCCACAACCCCACAACAACTCAATAACCCGACAAATCACTGCAGACGAACACCAACAGCCCGAAAGAAAACAACAACCACAAGACTTACAGAAGCACAACAACCCGCCAAAACCAACACTGCCCAAACCACCACTCACAGACACCGAAAATGCACCACCAACCTCCTTAGCCTCACCACAACCTGACAGACACATGCACAACAACTTCACAACCCCAAAATCTATCAAATAACACCAAAACAACTAACCACCAAAGGATAACTGCTGCCAAACCAACTCTGACTTCACCAGACGCCTCACTGCTTACTCTCTCGTAACAGACTTCCACTGACTTACTACAGAGCGCCACAACAGACATGCTTCCGACCGCCATTTAACCACTCCCATTCATTCTTCCACCAACCTCTCTCTCTCTCTCACACACAACCTTTGGAGATGTTGTCAAATATAAACTATAATTACTCCTCCATATTACCTCCCCCATTACATTTGACAATATCTCCTTACACTCACAACATCCACACTAAATTGCCTTTCGCAACACCCAAGGATGCTCAGATGCAGGCCCCCTGGATCTTGTTTGAGGACCATCATACACTCTTTCAGTTACATCGCCATTCACTTCTTCCAAACCACTTTCTTTCAAACTCCCATTATCTCCCTCACTACCATCCTCCCAAATTCCATGCACTACTTCACCAATGTCTTCTAACTCTGGTTCCAACATCTCCCCTATTTCGGCCACCAAACCACTCAGTTCATCCATACTTCTGTCAAACTCCTACAAAGACTTATCCATCCTATAAACTACCTCCTCACTACTCAGTTTCCTTCTCACTGAAGTCTCATTTGTCCCTGTCAATTCAAACCCACATACACTACAAGTATCATTCATTCCCCCAAAGTCATCCGTAGCACACGCTTTATCAACCGTTTGCACCCCACCACCAACCCCCTTACCATGCCATTCACACTTCTTCCTTCCACTTCCTCTCTCCACACTCTTCTGTTTTCTTCCATACTCAACCAAAACCAACTGTCGATCTCCCAGACCAATTTGTTCACCGACAGTTGGCTCATACTTATTCACCCTCAACCACTCACTCATTGTATTCTCCCGAACATACTGTGGTACTTCCCTCCACTTACGGAGCTGGTTATGGTGTGCCCTAACCTCATCCATTCCCCCACCTACTCACAATTTCCCCAAAACATAACTCAATCCACTCGGTCCCACTTCCAAAATCTCAAAAGTCCCTTCAAATTTCTCCCTTACTTTATTCACATTCATTCATCCCATCTCAACCACCTCTTTCAACACCTTATCCCCAATCTTAAAACTCTCAAACCTTTCACTCGCTTTCCTCCGCAAATCCTGATCACCTTCTGACAGACCCAACCGCGGTCTGACAATCCTTTCAAAATTCAACACATATTTACGAGGAGACATACCTATACTCTTCTGCAGTGTGGTGTTATATACCCAAACTGCACGTCCTACATACATATCCCAATCCTTGTCGCCCTTACTCATCATTCACAAAATCTCAGTCATCGTCCTAACAGTCCTTTCAGCCAACCCATTCGCACTGGGCATATACGGAGTAGAATACAAATGCACAATACCCCATTCCTTCAACATTTCTTCAAATTCCCATCCCACAAACTCAGGTCCATTATCACTCAACATTTTTGGCGGCTTACACACACACATGGGCAACATCACTTGACCCACCATTCGTGCAACAGTTTCACTCCTCTTATCTTTGATGGGAACCACATAGGCAAATTTACTCATGTGATCCACCATCACAATCATCCCCACGTGTCCTCTCGCAGTCCTAGGCAAAGAAACACAATCAATCACAAGCATTTCAAACGGCTCTTTCATCTGCAATCGCAACACAGGTGGACTCGCATGCACACTGATACTTTCTCCTCTGACAGTCTTCACACGTGACAGCCACATCCACACAAATCTTATCAACCCAGGGGCATACAATCTCTCTCTCATGCATTCCCACAACTTATTTTTCCCCATATGCCCTAACCGATCATGCACCAACAAACACATACTCACAGCTGACTCAACAGAAATCACCGGCACATACATTTCGCTGTCATACACCCCTTCCTGATGCAAAAAGTACACTATATTTTTCCACACCACAAAACGTTTAGCAACCCTCTTATATACATCCAACTCACATGGCCAGTCTTCTACACGCACTCCTCCTAAAATGTTATTTTCATGATAAAATAAATTTTTGAACATACTCACCTGGTAGTTATATATATAGCTTATGTCCCTGATGTCACGGCAATCACCAATTGGGTAGTCAGGTGCACCACCTGTGCGCCCTCTACCCAGGTACGTAGAACCGTTCCAACTATTCCTCAGATCTTCCATGCCCATAGTCTCTAGAGGGGAGGAGGGTGGGAATTAAATTATATATAACTACCAGGTGAGTATGTTAAAAAATTTATCATGAAAATAACATTTTCAAACTTCTAACTCACCTGGTAGTTATATATATAGCTGATTGACAACTTTGGTGGCGGGTCAGAGACAGCTATCATCGTTGAATTGACATAAGAGTTAATCAAAAACAAACTTACAGGTTTGTACCTGTTAAGGAAGCTGACTTCAATGATATCCTGCCTCATTATGTCTGCTTTCCTTATGAGATCCAGCGATCCACCCAGGGGGCTGAAGACTCCCTACAATACCCTTGTTCTGGGCACTACCAAGGAACAATTGACCACCTGACTAAGGATCAATGATTGTGGGAGACTGCGTCCAGTCTCCACAAACAACCATAAAATTCAATAGTTCCAAGGTAAGAAAAAGGGTATTGGGTTATGGGATTTCAGGGGTAGTCCCTTGTCCCACTACTGGATGAGCTGCTATGAACGGTCCCAGCACGTAGCAGTCTTCATACAAAGTTTGCACTTGCCCCAGATAGTGCGACGCAAACACTGATTTGCTTCTCCAAAAGGTTGCGTCCAGGATATTTTGAAGGGATCTATTCTGTTTAAAATCTACAGAGGTTGCTACAGCCATAACCTCATGAGTCATCACTTTTCAGTAGACTGAGTTCCGCTTCATTACATGCTGAATGAGCTTCCTTGATTAAATGCCTTATAAAAAAGGATAGCGCATTCTTTGACATTTGCAGAGAGGGCTTTCTGACAGAACACCAAAGCCTCTCTGAATTGCCACGTAATTGCTTCGTTCTTTCCAGGTAATGCCTCAGGGCCCTTAACGGACAAAGAACTCTCTCTATTCCTTACCTGTGAGATCCGACAGGTTTGGAATCTGAACAATTTGGGCCAGGGCTGAGAAGGCGTTCGTTCTTCGCTAGAAATCCCAGCTGTAGAGAGCAGATAGCATTGCCCTGTCTGAAACCTACAGCTTTGCTGAAGGCATGGATTTCACCGACTCTTTTCGCTGTCGCTAGACTAACTAAGAAGAGAGTTTTCATGGTGAGGTCCTTAAATGATGTTTCCTGTAAAGGCTCGAACCTATCACTCATGAGAAACTTCAGGACTACGCCCAGATTCCATGCTGGAGGGGACTGTAGTCTCTCCTTAGTAGTGTCGAAGGTCTTGGAGATCTTTATATTCAGACACGTTTAAGTTCCTGTCATTGAAGACATCTGCGAACATGCTTATGTATCGCTTAATGGTCGAGGTTGTAACGTTACCACTTCTCTTAAAGTCTGCAGTGAAGAGTCTCTGATTCTCCTATCCCATTGCAGCGAAGATTCTTCTTCTTGGCAATGGATAGGACATAGGACAGCGACACTCCATGGTGGGTGTCCATGGTATGGGTACTGGGACAATCTATTAGGATGAAGTAATGATTGTTCTGGAACAACCTACTAAGTCCACAGCGTAGACCGTAACTGACTCGGGCGCTCTGACAGCTGCCTACTGACTGCATTCGATAGTGAGGCAAGTTGTCCAAGCATCCAAGCAAGTCACGTGATCTTTGCCTTTTAAAGGGTTATGCCGAGAGACCATACAAATTGTCTATTTGTTTGTCACTGATGCTGGACGGCGAGGTGGTGAATCTCTTAACGAGGTGATGATTCTCTTAAGGCATGTGCCCAATAGGCAAAAGTCAATTGCCTTCTAGAGACCGAGGTCTTTAATGGCAAGATATTCTCATAGTAGTTGAATCTCAGCTAAGAAGAAAACAACACTGTTCCATTGAAGACGAAGGTGGAAAGTGAATGCAACCTACGTCTTCACAGCCGAATCGAGAAAAGGATTATCAAGGTTCTGAACCTGTGCTTATATAAAGGACTGAAAACGCTAACAGCTATTTCATTGCTGTAAGGTGAGGGGTTGTAGTTGCAATGAAAGCGGGGCGGTTTCCAGTAATGAAAAAACACAGGGAAGTACTACTTCTCATGGGCTGATCATATGGAAGTAGAGCTGGCAGGTCGGGGAGCAGGCGATGTCTTCCGTATATATCTGTCAATTCGGGGTGAACAATGAACAATTGCACCCCTCCGAATAAGAGATATTTTGAAGACAAACTCAGATGTCTGAAGAAAACATTTCGCATTAACGCAATGCGATGCAGCGGGAGACTAGTAAAGACTTCTGTTACCGTGCGGTAAACATAAAGATGAAAAAGTCCAGAATATATATCTGTTGAAAATTCTCGCAATATCCAAGGGGATGCAGAAGATGTCATTCATGTATGCGAGAATCCCCATTAATCAGAGACCTAAGTCCATCATTGTAGGGAAGAGAGACAAGCCGACCGTGCATCTCGGAGAGCCAGCTGGTACTGGGTTGTCTTCTGCAGTCCCCTACTCAGTTAGTTCTTGCTCCCTCGCTATCCTGAGTTGCCAGATAATCCATTCCTCGAAGGAATGCATTCGGCTAGAATAATCGAGCGTTAAAGAAGGGATCTATTATGCTCTAGCAATTATATTTAAACTAAACGGATTTTGGTAAATACAAAAAACTGAGGTGGTGTTGTCGTGACCATACCATAAGTATTTTAAAAATCGAAACTGGTAACTCCTGGGATGCAGACAGTCCCGAGTTGCAGTTCGATTAGAATATTAGTCTCTCGGTCACAAACCGTAGAATAAACTACGGTATGCGACTACCCCCCGGACAATTCAACTGCTTAACAGAATCATGTCTCGAGGGTAATATACGTCGTATATTTGTAAGTTTCTGTACAACGACTTCCATCCTAAATTCTTTTCCCTTCGAGGAATGAGAATAAGGATTGGAAATCTAAACCCTTCCTTCTCTAGTCAAGAGAGTGAAGGAGAAGTCTTCCCTTAAGGAAAGCTTCAATAGTGAAAACAGAAAACCCGAAGACGAAAGTTCAAGCCAAACTGTATGTTTGCTTCTGTATTCCAGGGTTGGTCATCTACTGAGAGATATTCTTACCTCAGTAGCAGTTCTTGCAAATGCTAGAAATTCCAGGAATTCGAGCATTCGGCGAGGTTCCCAATTATCGTAAAAACAATTATCGGGGATTCTCGATATTAAGTCCTGCGTGGCCTTTTGGGCTAAGGCAGAGGAGACCTCATTCACCAACTCTTGTGCTGAAAGAGGCGCATAAAGCAGGTCCGATGAATGGGCGTGACCTCATAAGCAAGGAAAGAATAAATTTGGGCTCTTTTCTTAAGGGGGCCGGCCGGCTAATGCCGTTTTTTAACGACAGGACTTTGACATTCATACCACTTAATAAGGTGACTTGGGACATCTCCAAACCGCATATGATTTTCGCCTCTGACCTTCGGTTTTGTGACGCCAGGGCAATTTATCCCGAAAATAACCATTTTTCAAATTCTATCTCCTCCTTTGATATTTAATATTACGACCTGGGATTACTATCATATATAGAACTGATGTAGACCTCCAATCAAATGGAGAGTTTTTTTTCTAAAAGTAATTTTTTTGCTAGATATGAATTTTTCAATATGGTAAAAAATAAACCCTATAAATCACGAGAAAAAAATTTATAAAAAAAAAAGACGAAACAAAAATTGGAAAAAAGGGCTCAATTTGATTGTTCTATAATATCTTTCTGAGTTACAAACCAAATTCCAATGTTATAGCTTTTAAACTAAGTGAGGAGATAGATTTTGAAGGTCAATAAGTATAGTTTTGAGATACGGCCGTTCAAAGTTTTCCTTCGTATTTCTATGAAGACAATGTTAATAAATAATGATTATTATGAATGTATATTTCTTTTTTGTGTATTAATAAACCAATACTATTTTATTTATCATAATTTAATCATAAATGATGATCCCTTTGCTCACTGCTTGAGGCAAGATGGGGCACTCCTTCCTACGTAACCCCCCTCTCTCCCCTTCACTAACTCGGCTTATTACAACGAATTTTTTTCTGTATGTTAGCGAGATGTTTTCCTTGTATTTTCCTCTTTGGCATGATGACATTCTTGCCGAAACAAAGATAAACAAACGTAAATGCAAGAGAATGTCAGAGGTGAGACTCGAAGGTGTACTCTCTTTTTACAAAGACAATTTAATAAATCATGATTATTATGAATTTCATATTCCATTTTGGGTATTAAAAAACCAAAAGTATGTTATTTATCATAAATGAAGATCTCTTTGCTCAAAGATCGTAGCCTTGGGCACAGTGTGACGTGTGCTGTCAGGCCAGAAGGGGGTGTTACTAAGCAACCCTCCCCTCTCTCTTCACTAACTACGCGTATATTATGATATTATGATATTCTGTAATAATACTTGAGCGATTTTTCTTCGTCTGTATGTTAGCGAGATGTTTTCCTTGTCTTTTCCTCATTGGCATGATGAACTTCTTGCCGAAACATACATAAACATACGTAAGAGCAAGCGAATGTCACGAGGTGAAACTCGAAAGTGTAATCTACTTGAAGTCTATGGTCCAACTGATTCATGATTGAACCAGATACACGCTTATGCGAGCCACGGAATCTCTACAGATGCCATTTCTCACAATTTCTTTGCCAATAATTATCAAAATTTACGATAACAGAAGAAATATTGCATTTTCTTGTACGGATGAATGTTTTAGGCTTATTGAGTTATGTTTACTGATTACCCTGTAACTACGAAAGTAAGAGGAATTTTGACGAAATATTTTGTATACGTATTCTCAATTGCCATTTAAAGCTCCATGAATTTTTTCATGACTTTGCATTTTTCGCCCTATACCACCATATACAGGGGTTCTGGCCGGCCCCCTTAAGCATTCCTGCCGAGAAAAAACACCGCCAACTCGTTGGAACCATCTCTAAGTGTTCCGCCCTTGTCTGAAGCCTCTTTTCTTCGACCAGTTCGAAGAGCTTTGTCAATGCAAGACATCAGATGAACAAGCTCTTCCGTATCAGCAGATTTGAAGGTTTCTATTTTCTTCCCCAAAGATCCCAGAGTCCAGTCTAAGAAATTAAATACATCGAAGGCTCTAAAAATCCCTTTGAGGAGGTGGTCCATTTCAGAGGTAGACCAAAAAACCTTCGTCTTTCTCATGGCCGTCCAACGAGAAGAGTCCACAAGACTTGAGAAGTCCCCTTGGGAAGAAGCGGGAACTCCCAGACAGAGCTTCTCCAGTATCATACCAGATGCTAGATCTGGACGCTAATCTGGCCGAAGGAAATCAGAAAGCTGTCTTTCCTTGGTCTCTCTTCATGTCCATCTATTCCTTCATAATTTTCAACGCTCTCTCCGAAGAGCGTGATAACACCATCTTTGTAAAGTCAGATTTCTTAGTTGCCTTCCCTAGAGTGAACTCTGAAGGTGGGGAACGAGGGGCAGCTGGAACAAAGTTTCTGGAAAAAGTTCCATGAAAACTTTCATAAGTCTTTTCAAGTCTGACGAAGGCTTTAGATGTCTTTGATTCTCTTCGTCGGAAAAGTCTTTCATCGGACGAAAAGGAGAAGGGGGAGTCATCCTTCCCTTCTTCCGATCGACCCATAACCAACATAGCGTCGGTGTTTCCAAAGAATGTTCTTGACGCCTGGTGTCCTGGCGTCAAGAATCCTGACACTCGACTTCCTGGTGTGGAACTTCTTGACATTTGGCGTCCTGCTGTTCAAATACTTGACGTTCGGCGTCTTGGCGTCCAGCCTCTTGACGCCTGGCGTCCAGCTTCTTGACTCTTGGTGCTCTGTCGTCGAGAATCTTGACGTTCGGTGTCCTGGCTTTTAGTTTCTTGACGCCTGGTGTCTTGGCGTCCAGCCTCTCGACGCTATGCCTCCTGGCGTCCAAAATCTCGACGCCTGGTGTCCTGGCTCTTGACACTCGGCGTCCTGGTGTTAAGAATGTTGACGTCTGTCGTCTAGGTGTTGGGAACCTTGACGCTCTACGTCCTGGCGTTCAGCTTTTCGTCCACGCTTTTGACGTATGCTGTCTTTGCTTGTAGCAGGCTGATAAGACTGCATTAATGAGGAGAGCTTCTGCTGCAAATCTTGCAGTAAGGAAATCTGCCGAGCTTCTTGTTGCTGGGGACAGACTGGGGAAGCCGCAACATCAATATCTCTCTTTTCATCCTGTTCGGCTAGAGACGAACGTCCTGAAGACGAATGCCAAACCGCAGGAGCAGCTGGAGCATGAACTGAAGGCATCCAATCGTCCGATACTTCCTGTCCTCCTACCAAAGACGACGGCCGTCTGTGCGACATCTTGCGTCTTAGCTTGGTAGGAAAGCAAGCATCGGAGTCTTAAGAGAAGCGTTCAGGAGTTGCAGCACGCACCGAAGGCCTCCCTTCGTCCGATACTTCCTTTCCTCGTACCAAAGATGACGGCCGCCTGTGCGACATCTTGCGTCTTAGTTTGGTAGGACAGCAAGCATCGGAGTCAAAAGAGAAGCATTCCGGAGTTGCAGCCCGCACCGAAGGCCTCCCCCCGTCCAATATTTCCTTGCCTCCTACCAAAGACGACGGCCGCCTGTGCAACATCTTGCGTCTTGACTTGGTAGGAGAGCAAATATCGGAGCTGGAAGGGAAGCGCTCTGGGCTGCTCCAATGACTACATCCTGGCAGTTCTTGACTCTTGGCGTCCTGCTCTACTGGATGTTGTCTTTTAAGGGGACTAGATTTCGAAGTCTGATGCCAGCCCCGTCTGGGTACTGTGTCGTCAGACGACAAAGAAAAACACTTTAACCTCGCCTTTCCAATGGCGAGGGTGAGTGTCCTGGGGATCATCAACAGGTACGCTCGAGGGGACAGCCGTTCGGGAGCTAAAACCTCTTGCCTCCCTTCGTCGGTCGACATTCCTTCTCACAGGGGTTGGTGAGCTTGGAAGCGGTCTAGGACAAGGAGCGCAATAGATCCGAGCGGTCGCACCCTCCACTGCACTTGCACTGATTTTAGCACTGTAGCTTGTGATTTTAAGATATCTCACATTCGACCATGAATTCTCCCTGTTTCCACGAGGGATTCTATCTTTACTAAGGGCTTGAATGGTCGCTATCATGTCCTTTAAAGTTGGACCAACACCCGTATCAGTAGGGGGAATAGGAACTATTACTACAGAAGCAGGATCAATAGGATCACTAGCAAGGGAAAGAGAATTGTCAATTCCCTGACTATTTCTAGAAGAGCGAGACATACTACTCTTCGCTCTCCTGATCTTATTCTTTTCAAGCTTTTGCACATAGCAATAATATCCATCCACTCATTTTCAGGTAAATGGACACATTCTTCCTCCTAACATCCAACTCACCACTCTTGCCTCTAAATTCATATAAATTGAATAAGGATCTATCGAGGCTTTAGCAAGCCGAGTATTACATCCTCTCACTCACATTCTTACACTCGAGGCAGAGTCAGACATGTTTGGAAAATGCAAAAAGAGATCAAGAATAAGCAAGAGTCAAAGCAATAATATTCAAAATCAAACATTCTCTTATCATCATTATTCATTATGATCCATCATCATCAAGATGATCCACATGCACTCCAACGAGCTCCCAAAAACAAGCGATAGCCAAAGCCAAAGTGTACTTCATCAAATAACTGTGGAAAAAACACGGGCCAAATGAGCAAAATTCCAACGATGTCACTGATGCGGCGGCAGGGAAGATCTGAGGAATAGTTGGAACGGTTCTACGTACCTGGGTAGAGGGCGCACAGGTGGTGCACCTGACTACCCAATCAGTGATTGCCATGAGTTTTGAAATCCTACCGTGACATCAGGGACGTAAGCTATATATATAACTACCAGGCGAGTTAGAAGTTTGAAAACACATTGTTGCAACACACTTATCTTCAGGCACTTATTTTGCATTTCCTCAATCTCTTCCTCACTCAACAGATCATTCTCACTCCTAGCAATATCAATCATACCCACAAAGTTTGCTACAAATACATTACCATCTTGAATCCTAGCCACTTGTCTGCCCCCCTTTCTAAGAATTCCATTTCCTATATCTACGTCTATATCATGGATCCTCAAAAAATCTATCCCTATTAAAAAGCAAGATGACATATCATTTTCTCCTATAACTATAAAGCTATGCATTACTTAAAGATCTCCCAATCTAACCTTTAACAGTACCTCTTCCCATACTAAAACACTCCCTTGTCCTAACCCATGTATTCTCACACTTGTAGACTGCCTTTTCACTTCCCAATCACATCTCTCAAGTTCACTCACCACTGACCCACTCACCAAGGAAACTTGTGCCCCTGTGTCAACCAAACTACAGTACTCACTATCATTTACTAGGACAAACGTCACCATTTTCCCTCAAGTCCCATGCATACACACATTCACTACCATGTCCACCTGGTTATCCACATCACAATCCTCCTCATCACATTCATCCTCAATTAATTCCCTATTTCCACAACTCTGACTCAGATCCCCTTCACAGTCCCTTTTTGTAACCAACCAATTACAACCACATTCCCCACACTGAATCACCAAAACCCCACGTTCATTACCTGTACTCACCCTTCCTCGATACTCAACCGGTCTATCCCATCCAAAATACAACAACACTTTTATTCCAAACAACTCAGCTACTGCTGACAACAATTCATGCAACATTTCTCCTTCCCCACCTTGTTCCTCCGCATATGCCACTTCCTTCTGCACATCACTCATCAACTTCACTCGCAACTCATTCACACTACTGGATACCTCTTCAACCAGACCCTTACCTTCCAAGTTTTTCAATGCTGAAAACAAACATTCACACACACTGTCATTCCCTTTAAACGTCTCTTTTACAGCCAACCCCTCAGGTACCATATTCCGATCCCAGTCACTTTTCTCAACACCACCGTCCTTACCATGCATCCTAGACATCATATCAGTAATCACATTTTTACTCCCCGGCACATATTCTAAGCTAAAATCAAACTCACTCAAATCCTCAATTGTCCTTGCAATCCTAGCATTCACACTTTCCTTCTTGATCATATAAACTAACGGCCGATGATATGTCCTTATGACAAATTTTACCCCATACAAAAACACTTTCAACGCTTTCACACAAAACCTTATTGCCGCAAGCTCCTTCTCAACCACCAAATACTTCAGCTCTGCTTTATTAAAAGCTTTACTCACATAAGCAATCACTCTCAATTGTCCCTCCCCATTCACCTCTTGCATCTGCACCAAGCATCCTCCCATACTAAACTTACTAGCATCAGCATACAACTCAAGCTTACTGGCATCCTCACTATAGTCCGGAAAAGCCAAGGTGACGTCCCTAGCAGCCTCCTCTTTCAATCTCTCAAATGCTCCCACCATTCGCTCATCCCACCTCAGCTTAGTACAATTTTTCTTCCCAGTCTATTCAGTCAACGGTTTCCCTATACCGGAACAATCCCTAACAAACTTCCTCCCGAACTCAATCAAACCCAAAAAACCCTTTAACTCCCGCACGGTCCGGGGACGTAGAAACTCCTTTACTTTTTCCACAAACTTTTCATTCTTCCTTACACCACTCGCACTCACCTTATGACCAAGAAATTCCACTTCCCCAGCTTCACTTTCACTCCAACCTCTTCCAACCGTTCTAACACCTTCTCAAGCAGTTCCACAATCTCCTCAACAGTCTCACTTGCAATCAAAACGTCATCTATAAACACAGTCACCTTCCTTCTATCAAAACCAGCCAAAACTACATACATAGCCCTCTGGAAGGCAGCAAGCACGTTTGCCAATCCAAAACTTAACCTCTTGAATTGATAGTGGCAGCTACCACTCGAAAAAGCCGTAACATGCCTGCTCCCTTCCTCAAGAGGCATCTGGTAATAGCCCCTTACCAAATTTAATTTTGTGAAAACACTCATCCCATGCATCTTATACACACAATCAGACACCACATTCATCGGGAATCGCTCCTTCACAGTCACTTCATTCACCTTCCTGTAATCCACACACATCCTCAAACTCCCATCTGTCTTACATACTGGGACTAGGGACTATTCCAAGCACTCTCGCTCCTCTCGAACACTCCCACTCTCTCAAGTTCCTCACACTGTTCCTCAATCTCTCGGGCAATAAGCGCAGAAAAGTGTTGGGGACCCTGATATATGGGGGTATCGTCATTCAAAACTATCTTGAACTCTGGAAGCTTAGATTCCCTGAAATCCTCGTCACCCCGCCTATCCCACAACATCTGCATCAACTGCTCCCTCTCGTCATCACCAACATTTTCATCCACCTCAATGCTTTCTCCCAACTCATCATACTTCCACTCATCACTTTCTTTCGTACTACCTGTCATCACCCGCCGCACCCTAACATATCTTTCGTCGTCCACATCCACCAACGTATACAACAACCCCACACAATCACCTTCACGTATACCCCGCACTCGCTTTTTCCTAACACTCGGCAATGAGGCTACAAAATCCGAGGATTCTCCATATCCAAAATCCCGTCGTACACATGCATGCTCGCTCTTACCAACCTGTTCGCATCCACACCCTCAACCACATATGCACACTTGTCACCTTTGACAATCCCAAGACTATCGGGCCACGCAACTTTCACACTAACAACTTCTCCAACTTCTCGCGACACTTTTACACTCTCTTTCGCAACCAACGGCACTCCCTTCCATATTTTACTGCTTACCCCTCCATCCCTATCCAAGTACAACTCTCTATGTACATTCCCCTTCCTATGCAACTCAATCATATTCCTGCTCGGATGGACCACCATCCCACACTTTTTCAGGAACCTGTATCCTAACAACATATCATACTTATCACTCATTCCCTCGATCACACAAAAGTCACCTTCACCATCACTATCCCTTAAATTTCTACATTTTCATGCAACATTCCCACCACAGGCATACCTAAATTTCCTATTCCTCGTACCTCCCCTTTACATTTCCTAATTTCACACTCACTCCGCAACTTGTCACATCCATTCTCAAAAAGAACACTGACACTGCACCCAGTATCAATCAAAGCAACCAAACACACCCCTTTGCACCTCACTTTTACACTCATACATTCATGAGCTCTTCCTCCACACCCTTTTTCATGCAATAATCCTTCATGCACATGCATCACTCTTACTGACCGCACACCAGAGGACCCACCCAACTGAATCCCCTTTGTACCTAGTTTCCCAAACTCCCAACCTGACTCATCCTCTTTCGCCTACATACACTTGCCACATGACCTTCCATTCCACATTCAACACATTTTGCCCGCTGTTCCTTACACATCCTAGCATAATGCCCATTCTTCCCGCAATTACCGCAAACCTCAGTCACACGAGTACCTCGACATCCACTTACTATATGCCCTACTTGCCCATACCTGTAACATTTAATATCCCTATCTTTCTTACACTCGCTCACCAAATGCTTGGTTTGCCCACACCCGAAGCAAGCTCCCAACGCCCAGCGACATTCATTCTTCCTGTGCCCTAGCTTTCCACATCTGTAACACTGCTGCTCTCGTTCACGACTAACCAACCTTACTCTTCCAACGCTTGCACTCCGATCACTCTTAGGGCTAACCATACTTACGTTACTGGCTCTAACGCTCCTATCAACCACTCGCTCTACCATTCGCCTTGGCCCTTCCAAAACTGCCTCCCTATAGCTCTTAAACTCTGGTATAACATCAGCCACTTCAGTCCTAACACTAACACTTCTACTCTCTTTCATACACCTATCCAACTCATAATCCTCTACTATTTCCAAAATGTCATTCCACGACAACCTTTCATTCGTCCATCGCATTTTCTCCTTACGTTTCAGATTTACAAACTCATACACACTCTCAGGCACAGTCGCCAACAACTTCCTCACTATCTCTTTACACTCATTTATCCCTTCATCCCCAAACTTTTTCCTGGCTAATGTTTCCAACCTGCACACATACATCAACGACTCACCAACATTCATTCCTACCTCATCAAAACCATGTTTTCTCCTATATCTAACACTACTCCTTATCCTGTTCGCCTGTTCCACAATCCTGGCTTTCACACACTCATAAGGCACATTCCCCACACTCATCATTACCCCATACATACTCAACAAAAATCCTGTCAAAAAGGTACCCAACTCTCTTGTTATCCCCATACTTTGCCTCACAATACCTCTCATATTCCTTTAAAAAATCCCATGTCCCTACTACCATATTCCTCGTATTGTGCACATCTAGGTATCTCTCTCATATATAAAACCTTTCCTACTTCCCACTCACTCTCACTCTCACTTCCACTACTTCCATTCTGATCCCTCTTAACCTCATGCGAATACAGCGAATCAACTTCTGTACTAACATCCATGCTCCTGATTACGCTCTTCTTACCCTTCTTTCTACTCGCCTGTTTCCACTCACCGCTATCACTCTCTAGCCCTTCCCCCAATGTATTCAGTCCTAGTCTCATCCTGTCTGTCATCCTTACTAGCCTTCTTTCCGTTAGTCGTCTTTTTTTCCTCAGCCCCCTTCTGATTCTTGTTCTCAGGTTTATCCTTATCCTGTCTCTTTCCCTTCTTTCCTTTACCTATCTCAAACAAGTCATCTTCGTCACTCGTAGTTTCATCCACTTGCTCTTCCACTGTCTTTACCACTTCTGGCCTATCACAAGAACTAGTAGGCCTACCTCCTACAGCTCCCTCTCCCATGAACCCCTTCATCATCTGCACTGCATTCATCATCACTTCTTTCATTTCCACTTTTGCACTCCTTAGCAATCCTCTCATTTCCTTCAACTCGCTCTTCAGCTCCTCACACTCTACCCTTAACCTCTCATTATCCACTTCCAATTGTCCTCTTACTTCCCTCTCCAACCTCAACTCCTCCTTCAGCCTCTCCACCTCACTCAATCCTTCTATCCCAAACTTTCTCACCACTCATACACACTAGCCTAGACCAATCGTCCAGCAGCTGCCACACCAGCAGTCCCTGTTCAGGCGCCAAAAAATAATGTGGCGGGATCACAAGCTTAGAAAAAACAAGTAAACTCCCCACAGTTACGTTAATCGTACCAGCTAACAAAATTTCCCACACTCACACTTTCCCCTTCACGTTACCATTAACCTGCAGGACAATTGGTTCAATGAAACACCAAACACACAAAACACAAACAGATACTCACCTCTGGCTTCTGATACTCAGGGCTAGGCTGTGCTGTCCGCAGGATATAGGTAGGCTATAGGCTAGCTGACACACAACCACCGCCGACAACCAAACACAACCCAACCACCTGAGACCCACAACCCCACAACAACTCAATAACCCGACAAATCACTGCAGACGAACACCAACAGCCCGAAAGAACACAACCACAAGACTTACAGAAGCCCAACATCCCGCCAAAACCAACACTGCCCCAACCATCACTCACAGACACCGAAAATGAACCACCAACCTCCTTAACCTCACCACAACCTGACAGACACACACACAACCCCAAAATCTATCAAATAACACCAAAACAACTAACTAACAAGGGATAACTGCTGTCAAAACCAACTCTGACTTCACCAGACGCCTCACTGCCTAGACTCTCGTAACAGATTTCCACTGACTTACTACAGAGCGCCACAACAGACATGCTTCCGACCGCCATTTAACCACTCCCATTCATTCTTCCAACAACCTCTCTCTCTCTCTCTTACAACTTTTGGAGATGTTGTCAAATATAAACTATAATTACTCCTCCATATTGTATGCTTTTTTAATATAAAAAATATAGCTTCTGTTAATTTTTTTTTCAAAACCTTTTTTGATGTGATCTTCTAAATGTGTTAAGGGATCTAGGGTTGATCTGCCAGCTATTGAACCTGTGTTGGTGTTAAAACGGATTCTTTGGTTGTTACATACGTTAATCGTGCATTAACCATTTTTTCTAAGATTTTGCATAGGCAGCTTGTTAGGGATATCGGTCTATAATTGGATGGATTACTTGCATCCTTTCCTGGTTTTTATTGGAATTATTATGGCATGTTTCCATTTATCAGGAAAGGCATGTTTTAGCCAGATACTATTATAAAATTTGAATAAATATGATTTAGCTATAGGAGCTAATTTTCTATCATTTCGAATGATATTTTATCATATCCTGGTGCGGAGGGATGACATGAGTTGATGGCATTATTTATTTCATCCATGTTGAAAATATAATTATATTCCAGGTCCTCAAGTTTCAAAATTGAGTATTATATTTTCTTTTTGTTTCCTGATATTTTGAAAATGTGTATCTAGGCTAGAGTAAGCACTGATGTTTTCAAAATGCTTTCCAATTATATTTGATATTTCGTAAGTATCGTGGTATACTTTTCCATTTAAATGTATTGCACTTCTTGGAGGTCTTATTAGTTTTCCATCGATTTTCCTTATCTTTTGCCAGATATCCCTTGTGAATGTGTTTGAAGATATGTTTGAGACATATTCTTTCCATGATGCAATTTTTTCAGCTATTACTGTTTTTTCTAAAATTGGCTGTACGTATATTTGTTATTTAGTGGTTTAATGTGGTTAATTGTTATGTTTGTTATAACTATTTTGTTTAATATGTTAATATTATAGGGCATTTTGTTGAGTGACTCAAGGCGAGTTTTGAATCTGTTAAGGTTGCGACGCAATATGTTTTATTTTACTTAAAGTTGTTAAGGTTGGATTCCACCATGGGACAGGGGATTTTGTGGAATGTGATTTGGTTTTTGGAATGCTTTTATCTGCAGCATTTATTATGAAGTTTGAGAACGATTCACATGTAGTATTGTGATCTTCGTTATGTGGGAATGGTGGTATGTTTCTAGCGCATAGGAAATATTTATCCCAATTAGCTTTTTGGATATTATATCTTGTAAGTGGCAATATTTTGATATTACTTAAGTAGTTCAGAATGATTGGGAAATGGTCACTTGTGTATGAATTGTCTAGGACATTCCATTCAAATTTCTCGGCTACATCATTTGAACATAATGAAATGTCACAGGAGGAAAAGGTTAGGTGTGTATTTGAAAAGTATGTTGGAACTTCACTCTCATTGAGACAACACAGGTTGTTTCATTATAGTTTTTTTCTATGTTGATTCCGGATATGTCAGTGGGGTTATTAGTATATCCCATAACGGATTATGTGCATTAAAATCTCCTACTATAAGTAGGGATTCCTGTATACTTTTGCTAATAAGTTCAGAAAAATCACTAAAATTTGCATTGAAATTTGGTTGGTTATATAAATTACAAATAGTGATTTTACTTTTGTCAGGCATATACAGTTTAATAGATGTTATTTGATATTGCACAGATGGTATGTCGAAAGGTTCATATGCTATGCTATTATGAACGTAGATAGCTTTGCCTAATTTTCCACCGTCAGTTGGTGAATAACAGGCAATTTTATAGTGTTTGATATTTGTAGGGTTACTTCGTATATGTTGTAGACATATGCACATTGGGTTGTGGTCTCATATGATTCTTTGTAATTCACCCAGACGTAGTCGGGTTAAGAGGCCATTTATATTCCATTGAATAATTTTATATTCCATTATTGGGAGGAATTGGTGTTATATTCTGTAAACTGATTGCGGATTTTACTTTGCCTTGTAGTTTATATGCATTTGAATTTATTTGTGGTTTTTTAATCGTTATATTTGTATGTTGGTTATTAGATTCAGCAGGTGTTTGTTTTTTGTAATTGAATATTAATAAGTCTATTTTTCATTTTATAATTTCCTTTTTGTATTTTCAGGATTCAGAACATAATTCGTTCTCATGTTGGTGTGTTGAAGGGCATTTCCTTAATTTAATAAAATTGCCTATACAATTTCGTACTGGGTCTTCTGTCTTGGTGGTTAGTTGGTTATATGTACCTATGAAGCACTCATTACAACCACAAAACGAAGCATGTTTGGTGATGTTAATTGTTGGTTCAGAAGTATTTGATCTAGCTTTAGAAATTTCTGGTTTTGTAATTCTATTGGGCATTTTCTGTAGTGACAAGGACTATCGGTTTGAGGGGTTATTTGTTTTGTTGTTGTTAATGGAATATTTGGGTCTTGTGGATGGTTGGGGGGTGATAGTTATATTTTGGTTTGGTTTAATGGTATGATTTTCATTAGTATTATTTGATGGGAATTTTAAAGAGTGATTAATTGTTTATTTACTTTCCAGATGTTGGCTGTTTGATTGGGATTGAGGGTAATTGTGTATTTCCACTTGTGATGTTCTCCTGGTGTAGGTGGAGTTTCTTTGGATTTATTGTAATTTGCAATATTCACTTTTTTTTCCCTTCGGTGGGGTTCGTTCCAGTATTCTTTTCTTGTTGTCAGTTCGATTATTATCATTATTTAACTCCTCTTCCATTGGAAGTTCTTTTCCATGGATAACTGAATCATCTATGTTAGTGGTGGTATTGGTTGGTATATCACTTTTATTTTGGGTTTCAGTATTATTGGTATGATATTTAGTTTCTATGTTTATATTATCTTGTTTGTTATTGTGCTGCTTGATGTCTTGATTTTTAGTCACATTTGAAAAGGTGGGGGTTTTGGATGGATTATAAACTCCTCTTACTTTCAGCTCTAGTCTGGCTTCCATGACTGACATTCCTGTCCTAACATCTGAAGTTCTGTGTTGAATTGGTAAAATGAGCATACTTTAGATTTTGCGTGATGGGCTAGTCCACAATTAATACACTTTGGGTGATTACAGTTCCAATTAGTGGTATGGTTCTCTCATGTGCAGACTGCACATGTTGCCTTATTGCAGCATTTTTTGTATGTGTCCATACCTTGAGCACTGTGTACATTTAGTGGTTTTGGAACGAAAGGACGAACTTCTCTATTTTGTCAAGAATTTTTATTTTAAATGGTAGGTCTTGGCATGTACATTTTATTTTGGCAATGTTGATATTTTTATTTTTGTCTTTCCTACTTGAAATCGAGTATATTTCTAGATCGTGAATATTGTTATATCTCAATTTTAAGGAGTCTAGCAGTAGTTGTTTTGAAGGAAGCTCCTGCTTGCTATTGGGTAGGATGACTGTATCCTGTATATAATTCAATGTCTCGTGGCTTGTAATTGTTACTTTTATATTATTTATTTCTGTTATACTTAAAAAGGCAGTGGACTGCTTTTTATTGGTTATTTGGATAAGCCATTCATTGTCCTTGATGTGTCTACATTCCATATCTTGTGTTGGATATATGTTAAGTAATTTGTTTTCTGGTATCGCTGCTGAGATTTTGTCGTCAGCTTTGAGGACTAAAAATCTTGACCAGTTATCTGGTCCAAAGAGGTCATTAAAATGTACCAATGTGAGATTAAGTCGGTAATTTTTGTTTCTCTTTGGTCCTTGTTTTAGGTTTGTTGCTTGTCTATTTGGATTTTTATATTTTTCTGTATTATTGAGAGGATTATTTGTCTCTAATTCAGAGTTACTGTTCATCATACATGGTTCCATTGTTACGATATTGGGGTTACCAACTTATTTTTGTTTGTTTCTTTTTTAGTAATGCACCCTATTTGGTTTTCTGGCTCTGCTGTTTTACTTGGAACAGGGTGTTCCTTTGTATCATTTATAGTACTTTTACTACTTGAGGCAGTACCAAGGAAATTCAGGAGTGACATGCCAATAGTCATCAACTGTGCCGGAGTTTTTCTATCATGGGGCCCAGGGGTACTCAAATCATTTATTTGAGTATTCATAAATTTGAGATTTAAAATAGAAAAAAAAAATTCTTGAAAATATATCATTGGCCCCTCGCGAAGTTCAATCTTCCGCCAATGGCACAAGTGAAAAAGGACTCCCAAATGTCCGCATCCCTACCCTTGACCCAAAAGGGGATGGCATAACATGATAAGTATGGCCCAAGTGTAAGCAGAAACCGCTTGCTACGACTAAGAGTATTACGATAATACAATTATCCCAATCCTAAACACATATGGGCAAATTGGAAAGAATGTAGGAGTTCTATTCCTAGAACCAGGGCCCCCTGGAATCCGTGGTCCAGCTCCACAGAATAGTTCCGCCTGAAAAACAGGTCCGAACATTGTCGGGTAGATGATGGATCTACCACAGTTCTCACTATTTAGCTTCAGATTTAACTCCACGTAAAGCCATGATATGTTCTCTCATTTGTTTGCTTTCAAAAATTTTGGCAAAAATGGAAGTCTACAGAAGTTAACTCGAAAATATATAATGTCATATGGGACTCTTGGGTTCGAACCTGGAAAGAAATTCGTACCTGGGAAGAAATTCCTGAGGTTCGAGAGCCCCCTCACCACGTCAAGTGGTCCCATAATGAAGGGGTATAGAACTTACTGAAAATTTTAAAACATATATTTAGAACTTACTGAAAATTTTAAAGCAAAGAACTCCATAGCAACTACACTCCAAATATTTCTGACTATAAATAGGACATCTGGACATACCTTGCACTTGTGGAATGTTAGAATGATAAATAAGAGTCGGGACCATCAAATAGGGATTAAAAACTTGACCCTTGACTTCTTACTACTTACAAGTCTTGGATAAAAACATTAAATCATATTTATAGGTAGAACTCTGGAGATCAAGAAAATCTGATTTTAAGCACCAAGTATTTGAGTAAAGTATAAAGTACTCTGCATTGTTTCTTGTGGTAATGAGTAGCAGGGCCAGCTTTAAGCTCAATGTCTCCTGAAAGAATTTAAATTAACAACAAAATTAGTAGCAACACTAATAAATATACTCATATCAACAGCAACAAAATAAAAAAAATCAACAGAACAAAAAAACATAATATTGCAATCAACAATGACAGCAGGGCAGTCCTCGCTTATCGGTGTTCCAGGTTAATGGCCCTTGGCTAAGGACGTCATTAACCAGATTTTCGGCGATGGTAAGCAACTTTTGGTGTCAATAAGTGGTTTATTGGTACCAATAAGTGGTTAACGATATTGATTAACAGTTTACTGACACTGAAGTAAACAGCATTTAGGTATTACCATTATTATCGGCGAATTTCGCCTGCGATTTTTGGTTAGCAGCATTTGGAAGGGGAGCAAAACTCCCCTAACTGGAGACTGCCTGTATTTACATTATTTACAAAAATTACATTGAATATACATCTAAACCTAATCATGTCATTGAAAAAAACGGCATGTAGTTAAAGGAAATAAAGAAGCCAATAAACCAAAGAAGCAGATGAAAGCAAGGAATCTTGTGATATCTGGCAACACATGCGTAAATCGGGTGAAGAGTGGTCAAACACCGCTCATCTACGCCAGTCTTTTTCTTACCCTCCTGGGCGAGAGTTGTGTTTTTCCTCTCTTGGCCTTTTCCCGGTTCATTGACCGTTTGGTTTCTCTTAGAGTGTGTGTGTGTGTTTTTACCTGTTATTATGGCTTCTTCTGCTCCTTCTCGGCATCAGCGTATGTGCCCTGGAGTTCCTGGGTTTCTGCTCGTTTTTTGGCTTCGGCAGAGACAGACCCTCACATCACATGCATTAGGTGTCGTTCAAATTTTTGTACGATTACGAATCTTTGTACGGAATGCCGGGCATGGCCTAAGGAGTAGTGGAGGAAGTTTTAGGGTAAGAGAGAACATCGGAGAGTCTCCACTCTTCCTAGTTGGGAGGGCTTTGCTCCTATTCCCGATGTTTCGTCTTCCGCAGTAGTCAACCCCCATAATATCGTTGTCCCTGCATCTCCTTCCTTTTCTTCCATTGATTCGTTGATGGAAGTATCGGGAGGTCGCCAAGGTAATTTTTGTAATGTAGCCCCCTCTTCCTCGTGAGCTTTTTCGGTTCCTGAGAAGGGTGAGGTTTTTTCATCATTCTCTTCTCTTCCAGAGTCGGAGGCGTCCAAAATGGTGGCGATTTGGAAGACGCTTGGGCTAGGGGGTACCCCGTCCTTGGAGGGGTTGCTAGCGCATTTTGTGGAGGCTCACACACCACCTTCCTGGTCCAGCCAGGCCGTCCCCCCTCCTCCCGGCCTCGTCTTCGTGGGTGGGAGCAGTCGGCCATCTTGTATTGCTCTGCCAGTGTCTGGCGCCGCTTTGTATTGGAGTGACGCTGCGGTGTCAGCCCCGTTGATGATGTCACGGGGTCCATCTTTGTGTATTCTTCCGCCAGTGGCATCTCTTTCCCCCTCGCTCAGAGGGGAAGCAGAGACGTCACTCTCATCGATGACTTATCTCCCAGTCGCCTTCTCTGATCCGCCTCGCTTAGCCGCAACGTCATCACCGCCGCCCAGTTCGCAACATCTCCCTTCCTTGTCTTCGGAGCCTTCTCTGGCACATCAGTCTGAGGTCATATGCCAGGCAGTGCTTCATAGGCTGGACTCTGTATTGAATGTGAAGTTGGCTGCCTTATCGGTTGGGAGGACTGGTAGGAAACACGTTGCTTTGTCCCCGCCTTCCGAGAAGAGTGCGCATAAGAAGCTAGTGCTGTCTTCCTCTCCCTCTTCTCCTCTACGCCTCGTCGGCGTATTAAATGTTGGAAGGCTAAGGACTTTGCCCTTCCTTCGCTGTCGAGGGAAGAACAACGCGGACATGTTCCCAAGAGTGCTGTGGTTTCGGGCAGTGTTAGTGGTGTGTGTTCTGCAGGGGTTGCTTCGCCGCCGAATCTTGAACGTGCAACCCCGCCCCTTCCGTCCTTGCACATCGCGAGCATGTTGCAACCTCCCCTGCCCGTGGACGTGATGTTAGCGCTCCTTCTTCTCCAAGGCCTATTCATCGCCGTAAAGATCTGAAGGAGCCTGTTGAGGTTGAAGGTAGTGAGCACGGAGTTGGTGCAGCTGGAGTGTTTGCCTGCCTCTCTAACTAGTGTTTCCAAGAATTCGACTATATAGGGGATTCTCCGTCAATCTCAAGTGCTCGAGTTTCTCCCCCATCTCACGTACGTTCGGCTGCCATGCCCGTGACCAATCATGGATGTCTGGAGTCACCTGTTGAGGTAAGTGATGTGCTTAGTGTTACAGTGGGTCCGTCTCTGAGGCTGACGCTTGGACCCAGCCCAGATAGGTTAGTAGGGGTTTTGGACTGTTTGGCTGCTAACCCTCCTGTGAATTTTGGTGAAGGCGGTGTGTTAGAAGAGCCTACACATCCTTCTCGTTGTCGGTGCCAGAGCAGGAGGAGGGAGACACGCAGAAATTTCTGTCTTCCTTTTCGGAAGTTGTTGATCTCATTCGTGGGTTCAACAATTTGGAAAGTAGGACTCAGGCTCGGACGTCTTTCACTCCTCCTTGCTTGGAAGCCTTGGTGGGAGCTACTCAGTTGGTCTTGCAGAAGGTTAACGCCTCTGTTTCTGACCGGGACGGTTCACTTCGCTCTAGGGGCTCTACCAAACTACTAACCCCGCTTCTCACAAGACATAGGAAGTACTATGCTACGAGATCTACGTTTTTGTTGTCACGCCACCTTAACCCAGACGAATGTCTGAAGCCGGGTTTGACTTTGGAACAGGTGAGGTCAGTGGCTCCGTCCTTGTCTCCGCAAGATGCCTTAGCTTTGGAAAACACGGTGGCCTCCATGTTGCAGATGGTTTCTTGGCTGGACCTCTGGTCTGTGGTGATTGCCAAGATAGCTTCTGACAGGTCCCCTGAAGGGTTGGTGAGTACCGCCTCGCTTGCCAGTCTATTGCAGTCCGGGAGCAAGGCATTTTCTTATTTGGCTCACCTCAGTGCCAATTTATGGGCTAATCTTCTTCTGGTTAGGAGGGACGCGGCTTTGTCTTGGATGTAGAGGTCGCTCGACACAGAGTCTTTGCTGGCCTTGAGGAACAGTATCTGTTGGAGTCGCAATTCTTGTTTCCACGGACAAAACTCGAAAATGCGATAGACCGTAGCCAGGCTGACACCAAGGACTGACTGGTGCACCAAGCCGTGTCTAAGTCCGAGTCTCGCCCTTGGAGACATCTGGCCCCTCCTCCTCCTCCGGTCCAGCAGCAGTCAAGGAGATCGTCGCCTGGTAGGCCATTGAGGACCTCGAATTTGGCAGGGCCTTCCCGTTCAACACAGCCCAAGTCTTAAGATCAACGCCCCTTTCGCTCTCGTTCCTTTACACCGAGGGGTGCCTGGCTGGCCATTGGGCCAAGTGGCAGAGTTACGGGGCGGAGAAGTGGGTGGTAGATGTTCTTCGGTGGGATACCTGTTGCCATTCGACTTCTCTCCTCCTCTGTCGGACAAGCCACAGCTCAGTAAGACGTATCCTCCAGATTCTCTGAAGTTCTTGGCTCTTCGCAAGGATGCGATAGAGGAAGTAGTGCGTCCGTTCCAGGGGTTTTACAGTCACATCTTGGTGCCCAAGGCGTTGGGAGGATGGAGGCCTGTGATCGACTTATCCACCTTGAATCGCTTCATCAGGAAGACACGGTTCAAGATGGAGACCCCGCGCTCGGTGTTGGCAGCCGTGAGGGAAGGCGACTTCATACTGTCGATAGACTTGAGGGACGCATACTTCCAAATCCCTGTTCATCCCACGTCCAGGAAATTCCTTTGCTTCTCTCTGGCGGTCAATTTCTTAGAGTTCAAAGTCTTGTGCTTCGGGCTGACGACAGCCCTTCAAGTATTCACAAGGGTCTTCTCTCTCGTGTCAAGTTGGGCCCATGCTCAGGGGATCCGTTTGCTGAGGTACCTCGACGATTGGTTGGTCTTAGCAGTTTCCAGGGTGAAGCTGCTGCAAGACAGGGATTGTCTACTTCGGTTCTGTCTGGACCTGGACATAGTAGTCAACCAGGAAAAGTCGAACCTCGTACCCACTCAAAGGATTCTCTACCTGGGCATGGTCATCGATACGACAGTGGCAAGAGTTTTCCCGTCGGATCAGAGATTGGAGAAGTTGCGGGCTGTAGCACGCAACTTCCTGTCAAAGTCGTATCAGTCAGCTCGTCAGTGGCAGGTTCTTCTGGGAGTGCTATCTTCCCTGGAGAAGCTGGTCCCTCATGGGCATCTTCATCTTCGGTCTCTGCAATGAAGACTGGGGGAATTCTGGTCTCCAGCGGGGGACTCTCCCTTGTTTATGGTTCCACTGTCTTTGGAAGTGAGAGAAGACCTTCGTTGGTGGTTGGACGACCAGAATCTATTGAAGGGCGTCCCTCTGCATTCTCTCCCCCAGGCCTTCCTTCTGTTCTCGGATGCCTCCCTCACAGGTTGGGGTGCGCACTTAGGTGGCCTCATCGCTTCAGGCGTTTGGGGTTTGGAGGACAAGCAGCAACATATCAACGTCTTGGAGTTGAAGGCGGCTTTCCTGGGTCTGAAGGAGTTTCAGGGGATGGTAGAGGGTCACTCTGTCGCTCTCATGTTGGACAACACCATGGTGGTAGCCTACATGAACAAACAGGGAGGCCTGGTTTCTCAGCAACTTCACGCCTTGACCGTCGAGCTTCACCAGTGGGGAATCAGCAATTCGGTAGAGCTCTCAGCCAGGTATATCCCAGGGAAACGGAATGTGGTCACGGACAAACTCAGTCGCCACGATTAAATCCTAGGCACAGAGTGGTCCCTTCATCAAGTGGTGGCAGACAAGCTTTTCCAGATTTGGGGAGACCCATGCTGGACTTTTTCGCGACACGCTACAACAGGAAGCTGGAGGTGTTCTGTTCAGTGGTTCCAGATCCCTTAGCATTGGCAGAAGATGCATTCCAAAATCCCTGGGACAACCTGGAGGTGTATGCCTTCCAACCGTTTTGTTTGATCCGTTAGGTTCTGAACAGGCTGATGAGTTCACAGGGTCTCAGAATGACTTTGGTAGCCCCTCTGTAGCCTCAAGCAGAATGGTTTCCAGATCTGCTGTCGTCGTTGTCAGAGATTCCGAGGGAGATTCCCCCTTGGCGACATCTCCTGTGTCAGCCCCATGCAGAAAGGTTCCACCAGTCAGTAGAATCCCTGTCTCTTCACGGTTGGAGGCTATCAACTATCTCCTCCGAGAGAGAGGCTTTTCTCAGAAATCAGCTGGGCACATGTCCAGCAGTCTTAGGAAGTCAACCTCCGCAGTTTATCAAGGCAAATGGGCGATCTACTGTGATTGGTGTCGTAAAAGGGGTTTTTCTCCACTCGCGACCTCTATTCAGCGAATAGCAGACTTTTCAACCTTCCTCAGAGACGAGAAACGTTTGTCCGTTTCTGCTATTAGAGGCTACAGGGCGGCACTGAGTTTGGTGTTATGCCTGAAGGGTATCAACATCGCCTCTTCCTGGGAACTTTCCTTGCTAGTTAAGGGGTTTGAGCAATCGAGTTCTCCTAGAGAGCTCAAGCCTCCAACGTGGGATGTTTCCTTGGTGCTTAAGAGCTTAACTAAGAGTCCATATGAGCCCTTGCATCGCTCATCTGACAGGAACCTGACGCTCAAGACATTTTCCTTTTGGCTTTGGCATCTTCCAAGAGGGTAGGAGAGCTCCACGGTCTGAGTTATGAGGTGAAGCACACCAGGGGTTGGAAGTCAGTGTCCTTTGAATTTGTCCCGGAATTCGTGGCCAAGACCCAAAATCCCTCGGTGCATGATGACAGGTTCACTTCGTTTTCCATTCCATCACTGACTGACTTAGTGGGTGGTGATGCTCAAGAGCTTTTGTTGTGCCCTGTCCGGGCCCTGCGTTGCTATCTTAAAAGGACTCGGCACCTTAAGACCAGGCTGCTGCAGACTTTTTGTTAATACAGGCCGTACAAAGAAAGAGGTGTCTAAGAATACTATCTCCTTTTGGATATGGGACGCCATCAGACAGGCATACTTGACTCTTGATGATTCCACCACCACGTCTGTGCAGGCTAGAGCACATGATGTTAGGGGTATTAGTCCCTCTCTGGCTTTCAAAAAGAACTTGGCTGTACGTAGAGTGCCGAGCGCTGGTACTTGGTTATGCCAGTCTACGTTCACCTCCTTCTATCTTAAGGATGTTGCCCACAGATCTATGGACATGTTTTCCCTGGGTCCTTTTGGTGGCTGCCCAACAGGTTGTGTAACTCATAGTTACCCTTAACGGGGTACCTTTGTATCTTACCCAAGATGATTGTGTGGACGAGAGAATGAGGGAGTTGGCTGGTCTTCTTCTTTCTCTTGTACCTTTCCTTCTTCCTTCGGGCGGTTTAAGGAATAGACTTGTCATTGTACGTCACTCAGGTTCTGAGTGGTTAGATATTAATCTAGCTTCTCAACGGGCTTCAGTCCCTCTCCAAGAACTATTTCTTTTGAGAGCTGGACTGGCGGGTAGGCCTCAGCCGGTCTAGGATGTCTTATACCTCCCTTCAAGTATGAGACTATCCTATAGTTAAGACCAAGGGTTTGTTCGCGTATGAACAAATGACAAATTTTCTAAGACAATTTGTATTTTTCATAGCTACAAACCTGAGGTCTTAACGTTATACTGCCCACACCTCTAGCCGCCCCTCTATTTGTTAAGTCATCTTGAGTTGGGAAAGACTGGCATAGAGCGGTGTTTGACCACTCTTCACCCGATCTACGCATGTGTTGCCAGATATCACAAGATTCCTTGCTTTCATCTCCTTTTTAACCGGATCCAGCTAGGGGCTAGAAATGATCCTATTGTTAAGGCCTCAGGTTTGTAGCTATGAAAAATACAAAATGTCTTAGAAAATTTGTCATATCAATAAATGGAAATATATATGGGACAATGAACATGAGAGTAACAAATAAAAACAAATAAAGCTAAATGTTTGAATACGATTCATTACATGACAAGAACAGGCACACAGAATTAATTTTGACTTTTCTCATTTTACCCACTGATATTTGATGAATAGCTAACATTATGCACTGATTCTAGAGTAACACTATCAGATAATGTTCCAAATTCAATCTACAAAAAATCTCAAGTTTTGGAAATAAACAGATACATAATCAAGCTTGATCATATTCTCCTTTTTCAACTAATCCAGTCATAAAACTTAGGAGATATAGTGATAGATAGGATTTACGCCAAAGGCCAAGCACTGGGACATTTAAGGTCATTCAGCGCTGAAATGGAAATTGATATGAAAAGCTTGAAAGGTTCAACAGGAGGAAAACCTTGCAGTTGCACCATGAAGCAATTGTTAGGAGAGGGTGGAAAGGAAAATTGAAGAAAGAGTATGAATGGAGGTACATTAAAAGGAAAGAATGGGGTCGCAGCTATGGGCTGAAGGGATGTTGCGAAAAGCCTTAAATTATGCCTTAAGTGCACAGCGTGAGGTGCACTAACAGCACTACACCCCTATGGGGTGAAGGAGCTGTAATTTAATAAACAAACAAATATGAAATTTTCATTATTAAAATGATATTGTCATGATACAATAAAGTTTTATACATACTTACCTGACAGATATATACTTAGCTATAGACTCCGTCGTCCTCGACAGAATTTCAAATTTTGCGGCACACGCTACCGGTAGGTCAGGTGATCTACCGCCCTGCCCTGGTGGCAGGACTAGGAACCATTCCCGTTTTCTAATCAGAATTCTTCTCCACCTGTCTCCTGCGGGGAGGCTGGGTGGGCCATTAATCGTATATAGTCAGGTAAGTATGTATAAAACTTATTGTATCATGACAATATCATTTTTATACATTCAACTTCCCTGCCAGATATATACTTAGCTGATTAGCACCCATTGGTGGTGGGTAAGAGACAGCTAACTACTGAAATAGACAGGTAAACAACATATGTTGTAGGTATTAATAAACCTTGGTTCCTACCTTATTAGGCTGAAGACTTCGCGGGGATACTGCCCTAGGGAGTCTGCTTAGCCTCAAGAGCCTCAGCGAGATATTGATCTATGGCTAAGAGTTCTTGTGGGTCTGCCAATGGGGTCTTATCCACTTACTCGGCAGAGCCTAAAGGCCTTTGTCATTGGGTGCTATTCCACTAACATGACAATACACCTTGTTCAAGGAGCACAACACCGATCCCGATCACCTGATCCTAACATCCATGTTAGTTCTAAGATTGTAAGGAGTTATCCCCGAACTCCTTACAAACAACCAAAAACTCGAAACATAATTACACGCTCATTTATAACAAAATATAAAAAAAAAATTTTGTACCCCCCTCTACTAGCCATACATACTCTTGATCCCCTACCAGCAATGACACTATGCGCCCGTGCGACATCAGTGAGCTTGCTAATAGAAAACCAAGCACATATCTGACAAGAGGGTTTTTATGTACGTTAAAATTAAAATATTTTAAGGATCAGTCTTTGCTCCAAGACCCAGAAGAACTGTATCTGCTGATACAAATGGACCTAGAGAGAAGCACTTCTCATAAGTCACTTTCACATCCTTCAGGTAATGAGACGCAAACACTGAATTGCACCTCCAATAAGTAGTCTCAATGATATTTCTAAGAGACATATTCTTTTTGGGAAGGAACGCCAGGGACGTTGCTACTGCATCACCTCATGGGTCTTAACCTTTAGAAGACCGAAGGATTCCTCCGAGCAGTTCTTGTGTGTGTCAGTAATTACGCTTCTCACAAAGAAGGCCAAGGCGTTTTTGGACATGAGTCTTTTGGGGTTCTTCACAGCACACCAAAGACCTTGTTGACAACCTCCCATCTGTTTCTTTCTCTCTAAATAAAATTTAAGAGCTCTCACTGGACAGAGAGACCTCTCTGTCTCTCTGCCTAAGAGGTTAGATAGATCTTTTACCTCAAAGCTTCTGGGCCAAGGTTTTGATCGGTTCTCGTTTTTCGCCAGAAACAATGTCTGGAACGAGCAGATAGCAGCATCTCCTTTGAATCCCACTGTGGAGTCCAGAGCGTGCAATTCGCTCGTCCTCTTGGCTGTAGCGAGAGACAACAGGAATAAGCATTTCCTAGTGACGTCGCAGAAGGAAGCCAGATGTAGAGGCTCGAATTTATCTGAGGAAAGGAATTTCAGGACCACGTCCAGATTTATTAGCCAGACCTCTGAGTGACCAATCCAGAAAATTGAACACCTCTAAAGTGACGAAAAGTCCCTTTAGAAAGTGGTTCAACTCCGAAATGCTCCACGTAGATCTGACCGATCCTAAAGAGTGACGTCTGGAGGCATCCACTAAATTGGCAAAGTCCGCATCTGCCGAAGCAGTAAGAGAAAGACCCATAGTCTCTCCTGTCCCGTACCAAATACCTCTCTTTCCATGGAGTTTGGAAGGAGGCATGCAGAATACTGTCTTTCCCAACTCTTTCTTAGTGCCCATCCAAGAATCTAAAGATTGGAGGGCATTCTTCATGGAAATCGCAGGTTTCATTTTCAGAAAGGCCGAGGATTTCACAGTAGCCGAGCTCGAAAAGAGAGAACGAAGAGAAGGAGGAGCCGCCGGACTAAGAGAGTCTCCAAACTCTTGTAGTAACAAGGAGGCTAAGATCTTATAGTTTGAGAGTCCTTCATTTGCAGGAAGTTCGTCATCAGACAAATCGTCCAAACCTCGATCAGACGAAGGAGAAAGCTCTCGTTTGGAGGAAGAGTCTTTCCAAGACCTCCTACGATCTGAAGGAGAGGAGCTTCTGTTTGGAGAAGAGTCATAAATTCCAGAAATGAGTCTATTCGTATCTTGCCTCATGGAAGAACTCCGACTCCTGCCTACTGGCTCTTGACTCTTGACTCCTGACTCCTGCCTCCTGGCTCCTGCCTCCTAGCTCCTGACTCCTTCCTGGCTCCTGCCTCTTGCCTGGGTGACTCCTCACTCCTGGCTCTTGGCTCCTGCCTGCTGGGAAACTCTTCGCTCCTGGTTCTTGGCTCCGCCCCCCTCCTGGTGACTCCTCACCTGGCCGGTGCCAGACCCGCCCTGATCGGCTCACTCCGTAAGGTTGACTCCACGTTCTTACAAGAAGCCTCACCTTGAGTAGGAGCATCGATCCTGGCGGCAGGTACCTCCACACGTCTGGAGGACCTTTTGATAGGAAGGGAAGTGTCTTTCCTTCTAGGAGGCTCCTTTGAAAGCACTCCTACTAAAGACAAAATCTGCTCCTGCATAGAAACCAGAAACCTCTTAGTAACCTCCTCTTTATCCTCTTCGGGAGGAGGAGAAGGAGGAGGGGAGGAGTCCATGGCCTCCACCTCCTGACTCCTTCTAACTCTGGGTGACAGAATGGCTCTTCTTGCCTTCTTAACTCCCGAAGGAGACTCCTCAAGGAAGTTTTCCGGGCTCGAGTCGATAGTCGGAGCCTTCCAGCTCCTCTTCAGTGGTCGCGAGCGATCTGAATCCCTCCAATCACGTCTCGGAGACGAAGATCCCGACGAAGAAAAACAATCACGCAGGACGCTTTTACAATAGCGATCCCTGGCAGTCTGGGGTGTCACAGAAACCGCCGAAGGGACACCTGATCGGTGGGGATTCTCCACAACCTCCTTTCGGTTTTCGACATTCCTTCTCCTCTGGGCATGTGAGCTTGGAAGAGGTCTAGACCTAGGAGCGTTGCGGAGCCGACCAGATGCCCCCTCCACTACACTGGGGACACTCACATCACTGTCCACTGAAAAATCACTAGCCTTACCTTGCAGGGCAGCCATTTTGTTTTCCATTAACTTGAAGGCCGCTTTTAGATCTGCAAGTTCTTTTGCTGAATCTACAGGTTCTGCAATAGGAGAAGGGGCTGAAATGGAAGGAGAAGTAGCAATACTTACCCTTGGGGAAGATCCCAAGCTAGGAATTAGTTCATTAGATCTCGAACTACTTAAACTTCTAGAAGAAGCCTTCCTCACTCTTTCTCTTTCTAACTTTCTCAAATAATTAGTTAGATTCTTCCACTCATTCTCACTCAAATTCTCACATTCCTTGCAAGTATTAGTGAAAGAACATTCATACTCCCTGCAACCCTTGCATACAGTGTGAGGGTCTACCGAAGCTTTCGGCAACCTCACCTTACAGCCTACATTCACACAACATCTCACAACCATTCCAGCGTCAGACATTTTAAAGAAAATCCAAAATCAAGTCCACAAAACAGTCCACAAAAGCGTATGCCAATCCAACAATCCAGATACGTCACCAAAAGTCGGTCAAGAAGATCAATTGCCGGTGAAAAAAGAAAAACCAATCGAGAGAAACCAACAACAATGTTGACGGTCCGGACGACAGAAGAATTCTGATTAGAAAACGGGAATGGTTCCTAGTCCTGCCACCCAGGGCAGGGCGGTAGATCACCTGACCTACCGGTAGCGTGTGCCGCGAAATTTGAAATTTTGTCGGGGACGACGGAGTCTATAGCTAAGTATATATCTGGCAGGGAAGTTGAATGTATAAAAATGAAGTTTTATTGTATACTTACCGAACAATTATACAGCCGTGATTTCCACGAGCGGCAGGATACTAAATTCAAATTTAGCGCGTAGGCGTCGCCAACACTGGTGGTGATGACGTCATCTCCCTCCACTCGCGGGAGAACCAGGTACAACTGCCCAGGTGAATCCAATTCTTTCTGACCGTCCGTCCACCTAAGGGGAGGAGGGTGGGTATAATCATAATTGTTCGGTAAGTATACAATAAAACTTCATTTTAATAATGAAAATTTCATTTTTATTGTAGTGTCTTACCGAACAATTATACAGCTGATTACACATGGGAAGTGGGATTCAGTGGACCACTAGTATTTCTAAATGGTTACATTTATTACAATACCAGTAAACACTCAAGGTGTCTGTTGTACCTACCTTGTAAGAGAGCTACAGCAGACTGTTTACTGCCTCTGGTCGGTGCTCCTCTTACTATTGTAGAGGAATTGGAATTTGACCAAAGTTAGCCTCTACAGGAGTGGAATCCTTCCGTAGTTTCAAGCGAGTCAAGGCTGACTGACGGAGGATAGTAACAACAAAGATTGCCCTTGCCCTGGGCTAAGACCAGAAATTCAATCATACAAAACATTTGTCACCAACACCAGATTTAAAAACATATATACCCAACCATTATAAAATCTGACCTAACAGACTGGTGAGTATCCCAAGGCACTCAGTACCCCCAGCTTCCCTTGAACTCGACAACCTATTCAAGGTGAAAAGTTAGCATATAGAGGGGTGAACGACCCCTGTGCCGTTTCTCCCAACACCATGCCAGAAACCGCCACCGGACCTAACGTTTTACAATTCTCCGAAAACCGTTTCTATCTCTTTGAGATAATGAACTCGCAAAAACCGAATTCGATCTCCAGAACGTGCTCTGAAGAATCGAGGCTAAAGGAATAAATTCTTTCTAAATGCTAAAGAAGTTGCCACTGCTCTAACCTCGTGAGCTTTAACTCTCAGAACGGAAAGATTGTCGTTCTCGGACTGCGAGTGAGCTTCCCTGATAAGCTCTCTAATAAAGAACGATATAGCATTCTTAGAAAGAGGACGAGAGGGATTTTGAACCGAGGTCCAGAGCTTAGAAGATTGTCCTCTAATACCCTTAGTGGCAAACAGATACTGCTTAATAGCCCTGACTGGACATAAGAGCCTTTCTTCCTCCTCATGTCCAACCAAATCAGATAAGTTCCTTACCACAAAACTCCTCGGCCAAGGATTAGAAGGATTCTCATTTTTGGCTAGAAAGGTCAAAGATACCGAAAATACAGCATTGCCTTGAGAGAAACCGACTCTTTTGTCTATAGCGCGCAATTCGCTGACACGCTTAGCAGAAGCTAGTGCAATAAGAAAAAGTGCCTTCTTAGTCAAGTTCCTGAGTGAAGCCGACTTCAAAGGCTCAAACGGTGGCCCCATGAGGAACTTAGCACCACATCTAAGTTCCAAGCCACTGTATCCTGCGGGAGCTTAGTGGTTTCGAAAGACCTAATGAGGTCCGACAGATCTGAATTGGAGGAAATATCCAAACCTCGATGTCGAAAAACCGAAGAGAGCATGGCTCTATATCCTCTGATCGTCGAAGGAGCCAGTTTCTTAGAGTTCCTAAGAAATAGAAGAAAATCTGCTATTTCTGTTAAAGAGGTCGCAGAAGTAGAGACTTTAGCACTTCTACACCACTCTCTGAAGATTCTCCACTTCCCTTGATAGAGTTTGTTAGAAGACTCTCTCCTACAACGAGCGATAGCTTCTGCAGCTCTTCTTGAAAACCCTTTCGCTCTGACAAGATTCCGGACAGTCTGAACCCTGTCAGAGCTAGAGCGGACAAGTTTTGGTGGAACCTCTTGAAGTGAGGTTGTTTGAGAAGCCACTTCTCTGGAGGAAGAAGTCTGGGGAAGTCTACTAACAACTGGAGAAGGTCCGGGAACCACTCTTTCCTGGGCCAAAAGGGAGCGATTAACGTTAGTGTTACATTGCTGTGCGACATGAACTTGTTCAGCACCTCTCTTATTAGACCGAACGGAGGGACTGCATAAGCTTCCAGACCCGACCAATCCAACAGCATTGTGTCCACCGACCAAGCTAGAGGATCTGGAACTGGAGAACAAAAGAGAGGAAGACGGTTGTTCCTTGATGTCGCGAACAGGTCTATGGACGGTCGTCCCCAAAGGCGCCAAAGTTTCTGACAAATCTTGTTGTCCAAAGTCCACTCCAGAGGTAACACTTGCTGTTGACGACTTAACTCGTCCGCCAGGACGTTCATCTTTCCCAGAACAAATCTCGGGACTAGCTGAGCCTTCGCTTCGTTTGACCACAGGAGGAGATCCTTGGCTACTTCGTATAGAGAGAAAGACTGAGTCCCCCCCTGTTTCCGCACGTACGAGAGAGCCGTGGAGTTGTCGGAATGCACTGCCACTACCCGACCTTCTACTAAGCTCCGAAACTGTCTGAGCCCCAGGAAAATTGCTAAAAGTTCCTTTACATTTATGTGGAACTTCTTCTCCTTCTCCGACCAAGCTCCTGAAGTCCGTTGATTTCCCAGCAGGGCTCCCCAACCTGTGTCCGATGCGTCGGAAAAGAACTGTAGGTTCGGGAGGATGGGTCGTAAATCTAACACTTCTTCCAACCTTGCTCGAGAGAGCCACCACCTTAGGTCCTCTTTTATTTGATCTGTGACAGGAAAGGTAATCGAGTCTGGTTGTGTCTTCCTGCACCAAGAGGCTCTCAGGAAAAACTGCAGAGGTCTCATGTGCAGTCTTCCCCAACGTCACAATTTCTCTACAGACATCAATTTGCCCAGGAGCCTCATCCACTGATTGGCAGAACTTACCTTTTTGTCCAAGAACTCCTGAACTGTCTCCAGACAGCCTTGAACCCTCTTCGGGGACAGAAAAGCCCGAAAAACTTGAGCATTCAGAGTCATCCCCCAATAAAGGATGCTCTGAGATGGAACCAACTGGGACTTCTGTTTGTTGACCAAATTCCTAACTTTTCTTTCTGGCAAGATCCAGAGTTGTTCCAAGGTCCTTCATGCACCGACTCTCTGATTCCGACCGGAGAAGCCAATCGTCCAGATAGAGGGAGATTCTTACTCCTAATATGTGCAGCCAGCTTCCTATCGGGGATAGAACCCTGGTGAAAACTTGAGGAGCGGTCGCTAGTCCGAAGCAAAGCGCCCGAAACTGAAACACCTTGCCTTCGAACATGAACCTCAGGTACTTCCGAGATTCGCGATGTATCGGAATGTGAAAATAAGCGTCTTGCATGTCCAGAGAGACCATCCAATCCCCCTGTCTGATGGACTCCAGAACCGACCGAGTGGTCTCCATATGAAATTTTGTTTTCTGGACATGCAAGTTCAGGGCGCTCACATCCAAAACCGGCCTCCAGCCCCCTGATGACTTGGGAACTACAAAAAGGCGATTGTAAAAGCCTGGAGGAAAATCCCCTTCTATCTGTTCTATCGCTTCTTTGAGAACAAGCGCTTCCACTTCTGCGGCTAGCGCCAGAAATTTGTCTGAGCCCGGAGAGTATGCCTGGAATGGAATTGGCACAGGTGAGAGCGAGGGAGGTGAAACGAGAGGAATACGATAGCCGAACTTGAGTACTTGCACTACCCAGGCTTCTGCTCCTCTGTTTTCCCATTCCTCCCAAAACAGAGCCAGCCTGGCTCCCACTGGTGCATGAAGAACCGAGCTTTCATTTGGAAGGTTTGTTAACCTTGGCCGAGGCCTTAGACTGAGGTCGCAAATTCGACTTCGGCCGAAAGAAGCGCTTGGGTTTTCTCCCTCGAAAAGGCGCTTGGGCCAGAGTAAAAACCGAAGGAACAGTCTCCAAAGGAGCTTTAGGTCTCTTAGTAGACTGTGCCAGTAAATCCGAAGTAGATTTCTTATCTAGCGCAGACGAAATTGACAACACTACATCGTCTGGAAAGAGGTTATCTTTCACAAAAGGAGCAAACAAGAGAGCAGACTTCTGTTGGGAAGTAACCCTTATAGAAGCAAAGGAGCACCAAAGTTGCCTTTTCTTAAGGGTACCAAAGGCGATGAGCGAAGCTAACTCATCACATCCATCCCTAATGGATTTGTCCGCACAGGACAGAACACCAATCCAATCCTCGCTAACTCCTGAGAAAGAGAAGGACAGTCTTTCGATCTTGGCCGCTAAAGCGCCAATAGTCCAATCAAGGAAGCTAAAGACTTCCAAAAGTTTAAATTGATTCTTTACAACGTGGTCCAACTCAGGCGCTGTAAAGAAAACTTTCGCTGCGGCGAAAGCAGATCTTCTAGAGGAGTCGATTAAACTGGAGAAGTCTCCCTGGGAGGAGGCAGAAACTCCCAGAGAAGGAGCTTCCCCAGTTACATAAAACCTATACCTCTTACGAAGCAACTTGGAGGGTAAGCAAAAAGAGCCTTCCCTAAGTCTCTTTTCATAGACATCCATTTCTCCGTCTCTTTCAACGAATGTCTAACCGCTTTAGATAGAACAAGTTTTGGGAGGAGAGGGTCTGAAGTTTTCCTCCTCATCAAAAAAGTCGAAGTTGGGGAGCGCGGAGCCGCTTTCTCAAAATAATCTGGATAAGATACCAGAAGAAATCTAAGGAGACGTGAATAACACGAGAGGTGATGTGAATCCTCCTCCTCTACTTCCTCTTCATTCTCCGATACCGCCGAAGAAGTAGACGGGACTACAACCAGATCTGAAGGTTTCGAACCACCCTTGGACTCATTCATCCAGTTGGTTAACATCTCTAACTGCTTGCGCAAAGGCGCCAGAGACAAATCAAAAACAGTTAACGTAGGCTTGGAAGAGCCTAAATGTTCAGCAGGAGGCGGAAAAACTACTTGCGCCTCGCTCGGAGCCGCCGAAATTCGAGGCGAAACAGGCGCATCAGGCGTAACAGACGAGAAAGCGCCTAAAGAAACACCCTTAGAACTGCTAGCTACAGCGCTAAAACCACAATCTCTACTAGTAGATGGAGCCGAAAAAGGCACAGATTGAGGCGACGAACAAGCCGCTAACGGCCGAGGCGCAACCCTACTCTCAGGCTCATTATACCGCTTGACTGGAGGAGGCGAAGAATCAGCGCCTGAACGCCTCTTTAAGGGACGCGAAACGGGCGAATCTCGCCAAGAGCGCCGCGCGACCGGAGACAAATCGCTTGAATCATTCGAAAGGCGTCTGACCGCAACACCTTTCCAACGCTTAACCGAGCCCTGTTGAGGCGCAACAGGCTCAACAAGAGAGGCGCCTGTCTGTGGGCAAATCCCGATCGATTCCCTTGGACTTCCGGTATGTCTTCTCCCTGGTGCGGGGGAGCTGGACAGTGACCTTTGTCTAGGAGACGTGTCAGGACAGACAGACGCACCCTCAACTACACTCTTACCTGAAGCCGCTTTCTCCAAAAACGTCTTAACTGAATTACCAAGTTGCAAAACCGTATTCGCTAGTACCGAAAATTTCTGATCTAACCTCGATTCCAGACTGGCAATGGTGTCGGAAGAAACTACACGGGAAGCCGGAGAAGTGGGATTAGTAGGAGGAATAGGAGGTGTAGTCAAAGGAGACATAACAATTTGAGGAGAAACAGAAGGAACAGATGCATCGCAAGACGAAGCAGAGCTAAGTCTACTTTCCCTAAGCGCTGCTTTTCTAATTCTGTCTTTAGCTAATTTCTCCGAGTATGAACTAAAAAACTTCCATTGAGAATCAGTCCAATCACTACACTCGTTACATGTTCGATCTGCTGAACAAACCTGTCCCCTACACTTAACACATTTAGTGTGAGAATCATACTCTAACTTGGATAATCTAGTTTTACATCCTGAGATGCAAAACCTAACTCCCGACGGACTAGAATCCGACATGGCAACGCCTAAATAATAAGCAAAATAACAACAACGCCAAAAAAGAGTACTTCACCAATTCCGAAGATCAAATCCACAAGAAAAAAGCGAAGCAAAGTCATCCAACCGCACCGACCACCGATGTTCACCGGACGCCGGCAGGAAAAGAATTGGATTCACCTGGGCAGTTGTACCTGGTTCTCCCGCGAGTGGAGGGAGATGACGTCATCACCACCAGTGTTGGCGACGCCTACGCGCTAAATTTGAATTTAGTATCCTGCCGCTCGTGGAAATCACGGCTGTATAATTGTTCGGTAAGACACTACAATAAAACTAAATTTTATCATTAATAAAGACAAACTTTGGGCCAGCCTGTAAGAAGTAAGAAGCAAATAAATGAGTTCAGCAGTTTGGTTGTACTGTTTATTTATTAAAAAAATAATCAGTTAAAATCATGTAACCAGACCACTATGCAAAAACTCTAGCAGGGATGCCGCCAATGGTTTTTTCTAATACAACAAAACAAAATGTGCAATAGAGACGAGACTCCTAAAATGTCTAACCCAGTAAAAGTCAATTTTCACCACTTTTGCCCTCTAATCGGGCATAACCTGTTACACTCACAAATATTTATTACCATTTCAGCACATACTGTGGCCACCAAGTTTGGAGATGAGCCTCTAGTGCATATGATGTTTGAAATTTTTGTATAAGGGTCACTCTGATACAAAACTGGTACTTTGAAGAGCTTCCTTTAATACTATGGAGGTCAGGACTAAGGAAATAAATAGTGAAACTGCTTATTATGTAGCCTTCAATCCTTTATTAAGCGCCACTGACGGAACATAAAAAAGGAGTATGTACAAAAAATAAAACGATATACAATGATCACAGCTCTTCAGTAATTATTAAGAACAAAAGATTTAAAAACGATAACAAAAACAGTACCGATATACACAGCCATGTTACTAAGAGGCTCATTAAACTGATGATGCCTTATGGTAATATGCATGCTGAATCTATTAGTGACAATCTGCATGGCTGCAATAGGTTTTCCCAACTACAAGTCAATGGCTTTGCGGGTCACTAACAAACAAGAACAACAAGCAGTCAAACTGAGGGTCTTGCAACATAGCTGATAACACTGAACAACCAAAAAGGTTACAATATAAGCTTTCTAGTACACATCTCATGAGCCAAAGATATTATATAGTATCGAATATATATATATATATATATATATATATATATATATAATATAGTTTATATATATATATATATATATATATATATATATATATAGATATATATATATATATATATATATATATATATATCTATATATATATATATATATATATATATATCATATTATATATATATATATATATATCTATTATTATATATATATATAATATATATATATATATATATGATACCCAGCTGAAAAAATAAAAATAAAGTTAATCCTAACATCCTCAGTACTCAACTGATATGTGACAGTGTTCAACTGGAAAAATAAATAAACAACATACAACCCTTCTCATCAAATATGACATGATAATCTGAAAAAAGTTCCTTAAGTAGTACAGTACCCATTTCTTCTTGTAAGCTTCATATTGAGCACTAACACACTCACACACACTATCTCAAAACTCAGAACAGATGATCATATCACAAGATGTACTAGATGCAGATATAATGTAGGACTAAAATAATTTTCTTACATCCAAACATTAATTTGTTCAACATTAATCAACCTTGAAATTACCAGTACGGTACATCTTGCCAAATACTTCGGGTAAAATTATAACAAAAAGCTAGACAGAAGAAAGACAACAAATATTACAACTGGAATAGACATTAATTAAAGCAGGGATAGTTGGCAAAACACAACAAAAAATGAGGTTTAAATGTAAAATTCAGTACTAACACTTGGCCCAACTAAAAAAAAAAATTGCAGACCACTTGAGTAATGTAAGCAGTTGGTCTAGGGCTAACACATGCACCATTATCAATGTGAAATGGAAATTGGATATTTTCATTTCTAAAAACTATCTTTTCTTTCCATTGTATGCCAGCATTCTCACTACTTCAAATATATCTTACTTATTCCTCATAGTCTGCATTCAGTTTTGCAACTGAAGTGCATCTGCAGCATTTCTTAAAATTTCCATACTTGTTGACACCAAATTCCAGCAAGTGAAAATGCAGCCAACGCTTAACAGCAGAACTTCAATGCAATCACATGGGGCCTTGAGAGTATTCTCATCAAAATTTCATCTTATGAATACATAAAATCAAAAGGAGTATATGTTCACTTGTTTTAAAAGAGGTAAAACTGTATTATGAACTACTTAAGTCTGATAATGACATCTACTATTAAAATACTTGAAAAAAGGTAAATGCAGTTGATAAGTTGTACATGCAACATAACAAATTCATGTGAGCAAAAGGACTTGTGGGAATTGTGCAAATCTACATTACAATAAGTAGCCCCTTATAGTCAACTTCCTACACAGGCTAAATGTCCTTCTGTTGAAAAGCAGCTACAAAGCCACTTAAAACAAATATGTTTCTCAAACTGCACTATAGTGAAGTTGTTCAAAGTGTTGTTATAGGAAATGCAACTTGAATAGTACTAATGGGTTTCAAGTGAAACTACAATTTGAAGATAAATGACATGCTATAGACTTGTTCTTGAGCTTTCATCTTCTGTTTCAGCTATAATGCAAACTGCTACTGTAGCAGAATTCTTCTGAGGAAAGCTGGATCTTAATACCTCAGAAAAATGTAACATACTAGGTGGCTCCTGACTGACACAAGAGAAAGCAAATGGGAAATAATATACCTACTCAAGGTGACAACACTACAAAGAAGCATTGGCGACGGAGTACACAAATTCAATTAATCAATACTAACTAAAATGCTACATTTCCATGTGTCTATAACAATACATTCAAGGATGGAGGCCAATGTGTACAACACTAACATCAACCAGTCAGATGCTTTTGTTGCCTTTGTCATTAAAGATAAGAATATAAAATTACAAAAAGGGGAAGGAGAATATGAGCACTTGACTAATGTACACCAGTGTTTGATGACTGAACCAAGATGGTCCAGTATTTGAAAGGCAAGTGACACTGGCAGATTGGATCAGGGGTTATGGGACATGTGGCAAGAATATCTACTTTAGCATCTGACTGGATTGCCAGGCGTATACTGCTGGTCTACCAATGGAAAATACTGAATGCATTTTCCCTAACATAATGTCAGATGGGACAATTCCAAAGATGTTGAGTTTATATACATATACTGTACTGATTACAAATAAATTATAATTCTATGATGTAATACCATTTCCAGATACTACTGTAATAAGTATAGCCAACATGACAGCTCATAAGAGAATGAAAATATTTGCACTATATTCATCAAATTAAAATTCCTCCTAAACTTATAATTGCAAATATGATCCCATCTTTCAAAGACTTGTAGAATTTAGTTGCTAACCATCAAAATACGCCTACCATATATTTTGGTAAATTAACCTATTAAATTTGTTTACATTTTATGATTACCTGTAAGGACAAATATGTGTTGATATTAAAATGGACTTAACACTCAACTATGCACTTAATGTATAGATCAATACAGTATATTTATAGATAGATTATTACAATGTACGGTACTGGCGAAATGCTTAATAAACTAAATTCTTGTAGAGATAAATCATGACAGGCATCGTGGGTCAACAACAATGGCATGAATAAACTGCTTCAGCATGTCAACATATGAATTGCCATGAATTCTAAATAAACATTCAGAAAAGTATGCTATAAATGTTTATAATAAATCATTTTCTTGCAAGACAAAAAAGCATGAACTTCATAAAAAACTAATGCCAATACAATTTGCTAACATCAAAAGTACAAGAATTGTACTTGTGAAGACATGAGTGATACATACAAATTGCTGCATACGTGGATTCTATAAAAAATTATCCTTAAAAATCTCTTGAATAGCATCAAACAGTCACTGGCATTAAACATATGTCCAGATGTACTACTTAAGAAATCAACTGGAACCCTTAGCTCCTTTGCTTAATGAGTGTACTATTGTTAATGAAATACTAAAGATATCATCAAGAGCTGTTCGAATTGCAACATATAAGTGGACTTCAACAAATGAGTGTTCAGTCAAAACCAAACATGGTTTCTGTACTGATTTCATGAACAGGGAAATGATTAAATGTCCCACAAGACATGGTGATTCTGTAATGGAGACACCTACAGATTACTAGAGCAGTGAAGGTATAAAATAAAAATATGAAAAACCTTAATTATTATTAAAAAAGAAACAAAAAAGCATTTAAATGAAATATCAAACAGTTAAGCAGGAATTACATTTTGAATTGACACGATTTGGGACCTATATAAGGAGCAGGTATTTACCAGTACTTAATTGTGCATAGTTCAATGAAATACCTCCAATGAATCTTTTTTTTACAACAGCAATATCATCATTTTTGGCCTGTTTTGACCTTCCTGACTTTTTAAAGATGCTTCCTAAAACATAGACTGCTTATGCCATTCCAATCTAATCTTAAATCTGTGTAGTTATGTATTAAAGCTGAAGCTGAGATTAGACTGTTTAAGTCAGGTTGAGGTAACTAGTCTTAGATACCAACCAATTAAGGCTTATTTTCTCTCCATTCTAATAAAGAAGAAGGCCCTTTCAAGGCCTCTAAATTCAAATAACTAAACGTTCATTCCCATAAGCCATTAAATCAAACACTTGAGCTCATTAGCAAAGCTTCCACTTTGCAATTTCATTATCAGATCTGGTGCAGCAGTTCAAAGATATATCTCCAATAATTGCTAACACCATCTTACTCTTTGGGATAAACTGATCAGATCTACCTTATTCACTTTCACCAATAAAACAGTTAATTTAACATAATGGACACAACATGCTGCTGTAATTCTTAGTATACCTTACCCCATCTTTGTACTTAAAAGCATTTCAATATCTGGTAATACCACAGCTTCTCACAATGCATGTGTAACATTAGACATTCAAAAGGCATATACAACATTAATGCTACAAATACGATAAAAAGAATTATACAAATGCACTGGGTAAATTGGTGCTGCATGACTGAAATTATTACTTTTGTATAACACATCTAAATTTAAAAGAGCTGCTTTAAGTGTAATGTAGTGTCACCGAGAAACACAGGACCACCAGTAAGTTGAAAAACTTTTTCACAAAAAATTATTTAAACTTTTTAACCAGAAAAGAATGCTGAATGGCTTAACAACAGTTTAGTTTCAAAATAACCCAAAATAAAGCCAGCAGAGTATCATACTGTTGAGTTTTATATCTCAGATTGTTTATCAAAGTATCTCCCAGATACTTAGCACAGCTGGTTACCAGAGACCCTCAATGAAATTGTTTTATTATCTTTGCATTTCATCACAATCATCAAAATTCAGTAGGAATCATGTTACTGTCATATGAAAATCTTAGCCATGCTCAAAATTACAACTGATGTCACTATGTTTCTTCTTGAAGAAAGATATCAATGCTGAGAATTAACCAAACCTTTGTTTAAATCTTAAACATGTAAATTATACTATACTCGCTTCATGTGGCAAATAAAGCTTTTTGAGAGTAAATATACAATGATATTTGCACCATCAACAACTGGGAAGTTGAAAAACTAGGGTAACAAATTATAGGAATTTCCTTGATACCACCCCTATGGCATAAGTGTGTTCCTTTCTACATAAAAAATTCAGATGTCAGTAAAGAAACAAGAAATTTATATGAAATAATAAAGTTTGACCTTGAAGTAGACATATCAAAAGGAAACAAAGGCTATAAAATAGACAATACAATAATAAATATCATAACCACATAACTTTGTAATTTACTATAAAAATGTTTGAACTGGCAACTTCTCAATAAATTAACCCTTTTGAGATTTTTGAGAAAAAAACTCTTCTGATTACAGTAAAAACACTCCATCGTACATTGCTGCTTGAGCTTAAAATAGTCACTTATTGCTTGCTGTATATTTTCTTTCATGACAGAATGCTGGGGTTGGTCTTATTTTTAATCCAAATAATTGCATGTTATTGCAGAACCTTGGAAAAATTAAGCACAATCTTGTATACTCAAAATGATATATTACAGATAACCAAGAACAAATTTTGTTACTTTCTATAAACCTAAAAAATTATAATCTACACATTCCTTATGCACCATGAAAATTATGATAAATTTCATCCTGATGATATATCTTTCCTATTTATGACAAGCTACGACACAGAAAAAATTAGAAAAAGGACAAGATTTTTGTGAATTTCTATCCTGTAATAGTTTAAAGATAATTCCCTTTAAACATCCATTATTTGCATAAATGAAGGTCAACCCATCGCCCGGCGCTCTTCATAGGTCATCACAATGCTACTAAATGTCAAAATATTTCATTTTCTACAATGATGTCATCTGACATCATGATCTCAAGGGTTAATGACTCAGTGTAATTTTTAAATGTCGAAGTCCTACAAAAAATAATGTTCCTTCATATGTAACATATAAATAATGAGAATAAAATGCTAAAAGGTAAAATAATTAAGTTATTTTGGAAGTTCTCTTCAAATAACAAAACTCAAGAAAATTTTAGAAATCCTAATGTTTTCAGAGTCAAGTTGAAATTATATATATATTTCAAAACCATATGTAGAAAGTCACTAGTGCTCAATTCAAAAATCCTATGTGACACTTTTTTACAAGTATGAAATCTGCCAGAATGCACACCAATTCTTGAGAAGAGAGGGATAAGTCCTCCACAAATAATCATCATCATAAAAAATCAAAATTCCTAGAAAATTAGCCAGTACCTCTCATGCACATGGATTAAGGATCTACTACCCCTTCAAGCCATTATTCCTATTATTTACCCTAACTGTTCCTGTATGTACTTTACAAACAACTTAATACTTTAAAAAGTGCTAACAACTAAAACTAAGGCAATAAACTATTTCTTGAAACACTAATGATGATATTTTACTATAATTCCTTGAGTTTTTCATTTGCTCTGCCCAGTTAAAAAAAATAACTAGGAGAGATGACTGACTAAACAGTTTCAAACTTGACTGAAAGCTTGAATTTCACGTTCCAATATGTTTGTCAAATTTCTCTAACTGACTTATGAGAATTAACATTGTTGACGAGATAACATAACTTCTTAAAACCTGATAGAAATTTGTTAGGAAATATGTTTGTTATTGATAAGCTATATCATTAAATAAATACAACATATTACTGACAGTACAGTACCAGTATAAAAAAATAACTAGAATACATGAACACAAACAAGGGATAATTGGCATGCTGTGGAAGACAAAACAAAACTGCTGTTGGAAATAAGTTCCATATATAATGAACTACAGTACATTAACTAAACGAAGCTACAATACAAATTACTGTGCATTGATATTAAGCTTGTCTGAGCAATAAGATAACCATTACTATAAAACAAAAGCACATTCATTAAAATATATCCTTTTTTAAAACACAGGTACTATTTTTCTTCTTATTAACATAAGAATATGCAGGTATATAACTGAAATACTTTATCATCATTACAAAAGTGAAAAAGTGAAGCTATATACTAAATGAGAGAATATGATTGCAGGAACTAATTTTAATGAGTATTTGAATAAACCACAGCATATTCCCAAAGTACGGCCATGTTTTAAATCATTTGTGAAAAATAACTGCACTGCCATACACCTATTAAACAATAAAACAAGATCCACAAAATACTTGTTTCATTAGCTACAGGCAATCAGAACACATATGTAAAAACAGAAATCCATCAAGTCAGTATTTAAACATGCCAAAATTTTAAACTAAAAACCCTAAAAATGTATAATTTTGAGTATTCCAGTATTAAAAAAAAACTAAGTATCATGTGTCAGGACACTAGACATCATCTGATTATTTGATCTGTAAAATAAAAAGCTTTTTAAAGTCAATCAATGCAATGGAAATAAACTGCACAGATATACTGAACTTCACTACTGCTTACAATCAAAATTAATGTACATTATGAATCATTGCACTGTCCTGGGTTATATATCTTCATCACCAGCAAGATCCAGACAACTTTAAGTGACACTGGATGTTAAAATATCTGAGAAAAAAAATCCCACAGCACCTACCACAACTTAAATTACCAATAAAAATTACATCTTAACATAACTTACACTTTCTTTAACCATATATGGCCAAACCACTTCTTACTTATAAAAGTATAAAGAGCACATTGCTTGTCAATAGAAGTTACGTTACAGCCATGATTTATAAATTTGCAAAAACTTCCACTTTTCCAAATTATAACAGCACTGTAATCACTGGATTTTCTGGCATCCTTGTGTGCTCTCAGCATCCAAACCTTGGAGAAATTACAGCTTATTATATAAATGCCTTGTAAAATGTAAAAATTTCTTTTTACTTTCTTTCTGAACTAAACACAATTCTCCAGCTTGGCATTATACGGTTAGTCATCGGTTGCCCATCCCTAAAACAAAATACCAATACCAACTAGCCATTCATCTACTAATTCCATGTGGCTGCAACAGTTACAAGACCACTGGTGTTTCTTTTGGTAATCTCACTCTTCAGCTGGAGCCAAGCCAGAGAGAGGTCACATCACCTTAAAGCCTACAATAACACCAGATAAGCTCTCCTAGTGCAGCTCAAATCAGGCTCCAGACTCTCGCTCCATTTCAGAATTAATCTTGAGTATACAGATTAAAGAATGAGATATATATAGATGAACAGCACTGTTTTATGGCTAATGGGCACACATTCTAATGCATTTTCTACTCTACCATTAATTCTATAAATTCCCTTAGTGTTAAGTAAGTTTTCTGACAATGCTATCATGAGCTCATCAGACACATCAGATACAGGGATGGTCAATTGTGAAATACAAATCATAGTGTGTGTTTTTGTGTTATATGTGTATGTACTATGTGTGTGTCTATAAATATATGTATGAATGCATGACTGATGTAAATAGTATGTATGTATGTATGTATGCATATATATTATAATTATGATATATATATATTATATTATATATATATATATATAGATATATATATATATATATAAAACTGTAATCAAACTTATGTCACTGTGTGCACTAAATGAACAAAATCTAATGCCACTATTCATGGTACTGGATAACATATGCAATACAACGGCCAATCATTGGTACTACAAGAAACTTATAACTCAAAGTATACTAAACCTTCTCTTACAACTTTACCATCTAAGCAGCAAACACAAACACTTTTCCACACTATATATTTTTCCTTTCTCAAGTACACTTTCTACTACCTTCATCTGTTATTAAGAACCCAAAGATTTAGTTATTAGTGCTCTAAGCTTTGAAAAAAAAATGACTTACTGACCTATGATATACACTTTAATTATGGACACAAAGGGATCTGTTATACCCCTCCTATACATTTACCTTACACAATTGCCTGATTCATAAAATCCAGAAACCTACGTCCATATTGGTCAGGTTCAACAGTGGATATTCCATCTGCATTTGATAAATATTTCACAGTCTTTGCAGCTTTAGCAGCTTGTTTCTTCACTCCATAATGTGTTAAAACATCTATAAGGGCCATGAAGTAAATTTCTCTTTGTGGAGCACCTGAAAATAAACATTTAAATTTCTTACAAAGTGTTCTTACAAAAACTTTTAATTAACCTCCAACTTTGTTCAAAGTTTCTATTAGATAAATACTCAGGGATAAAGTATATTAACTGTATGTGCTGTAATTACATAACACAATACATACAGATTATACCAGGACTTTTCTCTGAGGTTAAGAAAGTAATTTTCACACAATGACAACTCTGATGTTTTACTAGTTGATCATGGAGTTCTTATATAGTGACTAACACTGAATTACCTACTGCCTTTGTATTATTTTCAAAAATATAAATAGCATACACAAAATCTCTGTACTGATTTTACACTTAAAACCATGAAAACTTATACTAATTATAGTATATTAGTACATGCTTCAGAAATTAGACAAAGTTTCTAAAGCCATATCATCTTCGAAAAGTGCAGTAACTTTGTGAGTGGGTATCACATCTTATAAAGGTACATATATGCACTTAACTGCATATTTATGCATGTACAAAAATAAAAATATTAAATTTTTAATAAATATTTTATGCAGAAAAGCTTTAAAATGTAAAACTTTGCATAATAAATTCAACATGAATACTTTTACAGGATTTTGCAGTATTTCTGGAGGGTTTGCAAGTGTTTGCTCTATTGTGAATTCGCGCAAATCGAAACGCATAAGTTCGGGGTATTACTGTATACAGGCAGCCTGCGGTTAACAGCGCAATCGCTTAGAGGCGAATGTTTTATGGCTGTTGTCAAAAATATTAATTAAAAAATAAGGCATTTTAAGGTATTTTTACGGCACAATTTTTGGTTAAAAGTGGCGCTAGCACCATTATGTCTAACGAGAACATACATTTGTAGAAATACCGTTCAGACCATAAAGGCTATGCAAATGATATTAAACAATTTTATGGAGAGTTATTACACAGGTATTAGGGAAAAATATATGCCTCTGACGTTGTCCTATGCCGAAAATATAGTTACATAAGCGCAAATTTAGCTATGGATGTGTTCAATTTATAAATGTTCATGCTTTTATGTTTAAAATGTGTATGAAAATGTATTACGTATAGGGTATTTTTATTTATGCACAGAAATATAATACAAAGGCAGCTTTTGAAACTGCCCTTCACGTTATCAAAGAGGTTGTTTTTTATGTTCTTTCTTGTGAGCCGCCTCCTGCCGCTCTTCCGAAAATATAGTTTTAAAAAGTGCAAATTTAGTGATCGATGTGTTGATTTTATAAATGTTCCTGCTTTTATGTTTAAAATGTATATGAAATTATATTACGTATAGGGTATTTTTATTTTTGTACATACATATAATACAAATTAAGGCAGCTTTTGTAACTACCCTCCACATTATCAGAGGATGTTTTTTCAGGTTCATTCTTGTCCACCATTGTTCTGAAAAATGCATGGTGTTATTTTATTAATTTGGGAGCTAATTGTAACTCATTAATGAAACTTTAGCTTTTTGTTATAATGAAACATCAGCTTTTTGTTATAAGTTTTAAAGTATTTATCTTAAAAATATGTATGAAAAATGTATTACAGGTTACTTATTTTATTTTTGTACATGAATATGATACAGTGGCAGTAAGCTTGTCCATTTGAAGTCTTCGTAACAGCCCTTCACATGATGAAGACAATAGGTTGTTCAGTACTCCCTAATAATAAAATTTTAATTCATATAATTGTATCACGTTTTTACAGTGGACCCCCCGTATTCGCGTTCTCTGGATTCGCGGACTCACACATTCGCGGATTTCTCTCGGGAACGTTTCCCTGTATTATTCGCGGAAAATTTGCGCATTCGCGGTAATTTTCTATGAGAAATATCCACAAATTCCTGGTTTTTGTTATCAATTTCATCATAAAATGCACTTTTTGTGATAAAACTATTAAAAAAACCAAGTATGAAAATTTTTAGTGGTTTTTCTTAAGTTTTAACTAACAAAATAGGCTGTTTTTAGCGTTTTTATAGAGGTTCCAAACATTCGCGGATTCTAACTATTCGCTGGGGGGTCTGGTACGCATCTTTGTGAATACGGGAGGACCACTGTATAACAAATTATAGTATTTACAATTGTTGCATAAATTGTTTTTTAAAAGACAAAACTCATGTATACATTCGATTTTGCAACACTACAATTTGTTTGTTTTTCCATGGGATAGAAGTACAAAATATAAATGTGCAACTTGGTCAATTTTTGCCTTTGTTACTTGAACAAAAAATTGAGGTATGACCGTACGAGCTCAAGATGCCACTGCTACGTAGATGGCATAGTGACGAAAATTAAGAGAAGCATAGAAGAAAAAGTAAATACAGTGGTCCCCCCGTATTCGCGTGGGATGCGTACCAGACCCCCCCGTGAATAGTTAGAACCTGCGAATGTTTGGAACCCCTATAAAAATGCTAAAAACAGCCTATTTTGTTAGTTAACACTCAAGAAAAACCCGCTAAAAATGTTCATACTTGGATTTTTTAATAGTTTATCACAAAAAATGCATTTTATGATGAAATTGATAAAAAACCCAGGAATTTGTGGATATTTCTCATAGAAAAATACCGTGAATGAGCCAATTTTCCAAGAATAATGCAGGGAAATGTTCCCGAGAGAAATCTGTGAATGTGCGAGTCGGCGAATCTGGAGAACGCAAATACTGTATGCATCTTTTCCATAAATCTTTTAAAAAGTTATACATTACTTTGCTGTATCCAATAATATTGTATGTACATTCTCACATTATTGTATTATAAAACACAACGGCAAATTTAAGCCAGTATTCCGCGGAGCGGCCAAAGTTTTGTTTTGAAATTAGCTGATGGCGAATAAGAGTTTGTTTCAGCATATTCAACGCAATTCTGAGCAAATTTTCTTGCTTCTACTTAGCATAAACGAATATCTAGATACTTGACATATATGAGACAAGGTTATTTTTCCTTAAACGTGCTTTTAGGTGGAAATATGAATTGAATATGTCTCATTGTGATTGTGAACTAATTTTTTTTGTTTTTTTGTTAACAGATTACGTTGGCGGCATGTTTATTGAGTAAAAAAAATTACGTAATTCCATTCGCAATTTTCCTTTATATCAATGTAATACGAACTTTACGTTATTTATCTTATATCAGTATGAAACCAACAGTAAAATGTGTTCTTTCAAGCACAATACTTTTGATTAAAATGATTTTATCTCAATTTTATCTACGGTTGTATTTGATGGCATACGTTTACTGGAGTTTTATCCTTGTTGCAGATGCACGATAATGGTCATTAGCAGCTTGAACAGTTTTCTCAGCTTCAGTTATAACTAGGTTTAAATATTACAGTATATTTCCCAATTGATCTTTGATCTACATATATTGATCTTTGATCTATAGCGAATAAAGTTATTACATTAAGATATCTCAGTTCTATTCTACATAACTTCATTTATAACAACTATGGTAATGGTGTACAGTAGGGCATCAATAATCACAGGGGATAGGGCCCAGAACCCCCCCGTGATAAGTAAATATCCGTGTTATCCTGGTACCCCCTCAAAAATTGCTAAAAACTGCCTACTTTAATAGTTAACCCACCCAAGATCACTATGCCAATGTTTATAACTGCCTACTTTAGTTCAAACACCAAATATGTCTTCAACTATCACCTTAAACTAAATTCAAGATAGTTTGAAAGTTATTTTACAACATTAGCCTTAAAAATATATGTAGTACACGTATACGTGCTACTGCACATATGTAGCCTACTAGTCTATGGATTACAGCTAAAAGCCTACATATGCTTGCTCATGTGGGCCTCTTTTCTTCACAATACATGTTAATATATTACACGTAATAACCTTCATCTGGCGTTTAGGCTTCTTTCCCATAAGAGTAAAAGAATTGGGGCTTTTGGATGCTACATAATTAACTCGTTTATATGGGTACAATTTAAAGAACACGGCGAACACGACTTCAATAACAACATAAACAAAACGTAGTTAGGGCAGTGTTGCCAAATTGGAATGGCAATTTCTTGCTAGATTTTGCTCCATAAAGTGCTAAAAAATTCACATCATACACAACAATGCCACCCAGCCAATTTCAACCGATTACTCTCGTTTTTCGATTCAAATATGTTTCTAACATACACAGTTACTTGTACATTACATTACATGATCCCTAGTAATTTCAAAACCTATTCTGTTAAATTCCTGAAAATGGTTTTGCAAGATTTTGTTCTTTTTCTTACATGATATACGTATCAAACATAGTAGATTAAAAGAAATATTAAACTTAACATTACAAAGTTTTGATGTCAAAATACGTATGCTAGATGTATTTGAAAACAAATGCAAGTTTTCCTGCCAGATGCTGGAACAAAAATTTTCTTGCTAATTACCTCAAGAAAATGAAATCTAGCATTAAAAATGCAAAATTGGTAACACTGGACGCAACAGATCCGTGTTAGTAGTACAAATAATAGTTATTGTATCATTAAAAATATCAAAAACGAAGTCGCAAAGCAGATTCTATTCATGTTTTTCTAAACACTTAGCCTAAAAGGAAAACTTTATTTTGTTTGTTTCATCGTGCCACAAACCCCTGACAATGCAGAGTACATATGATCATTCTAAACTATCATTTACTACCAGAATAACAATGATATTGTGTATTGAAAATGAATGTTACGTATATTCCCAAACATTATTACTACCATGAGTACTATTACAATTTTGAAAGATTATCTTGCTGTGAACGCTACCATAATTTTGTCAGCTGGCTGGCTTCGCATAGATAAAAGTTGATTTCATTTATATGAAATTATTACACGAATAGCCTTTTTATTACGAAGATATGTCGATAATATAGAAGGTAAAAAATGGTTCTACTTATGTATCTCGTTTACGCTTCATCGCCGAGAGAGAGAGAGAGAGAGAGAGAGAGAGAGAGAGAGAGAGAGAGAGAGAGAGAGAGAGAGAGAGAGAGAGAGAGAGAGAGAGAGAGAGAGAGAGAGAGAGAGAGAGAATTTCATTTACACTTCGTTACCGAGAGAGATTCTTTCTTCAGATCTCCATTACATGAAGAATGAGTAAAAATGTATTTTATTTTAACCTTTGGAAGTCACCATTGAATATCGGCAGTGACAACTTGAACACAACTCGATAAACGCTCGATAGTTATGGCAGATGACGTCAGCAATCAGCTGTTTCTATAGAGCGCGCGAGAGAGAGAGACTGTTGCCTGATTTGGTTGTAACATTGACAGATATCCATTAGCAAAAGTTGAATAGTTGTGTATTGAGAATAATGATCACTTTAATAAAACTGTTGTTTTACTGTGTCTAATCATAATGCATGTATTATTACCATATTATAGTATTATGATATGAACATAACAATCTACCATTTGCATTCTGGTTTTGTTTACATTCTTAAAATAATCAACTGATGTCGTTTACCAATATCATCACTGTTTTTAGTTGCCGAATGGAACTTAATTCAGAGATATTCCTATAATATATAATGTGAGAATGGTTTTATTACCTTTATTGTCAGTTAATATCATAATGCGAATCTGTTCATGTGTTGGTGGTTATCGCACTGCAGCTAGGTTTAGCCTACCAATGAACTTCATACACATACCTTGAATAGGCTATTTATTATGAAGATATGCCAATAATATATAAGGTGAGAATAGTTTTATGACCTTTATTGTCAGTTAATATCATAATGTGAGTTGTTTCATTTATGTTGGTTATTATCGGACTGCGGCAGAGGCATAAGCCTACCGATAAACATCGCATACGCAACAAGTTTGTCCCGCGATGCTGTGATTCTCATACTAGCGATATAGCATGAGAAGCGGTCCAAGAAAAACCTGTGAATGACTGATTCCGTGATTACTGATCTGCGATTAAGCGATGCCCCACTGTACTATAGTACGATGATTGAAATACAAGCCAAACAGATGTTATCCAATTCTGTTGTACTTAGAAAAAAAAAAAATTGTTTCTCGTTCGGTTGTTCATGGCTGTACTGTACACGTTTACGCAACGAGTATAACGTTAAAACCATACTTTCATCATTCTCTTGCTGTTTTTGAACTTATGTAACTAGAAGATGGGATAAAGTTAGGCTATTGTAATTTGGTCTCTCATAACATCAGATTATTGCATGACGAATTATTGTAACTTGAACACTACAGCTACCTGTACACTGTATAAAACCTTATTATATCTTTACATACTCTAGACACCCAAAAGATTAAAGCTAGGTTTTTTTTCCCTTTACAGTATTTACAATAATATAAAGTACTGTACAGTAATACTGTACAGTAAATTCTATAGTACTATACTGCATAAATATAATTTTACTTATTGCGCCATTGCGGGATTACGGCACCATTTGACTGTCTAGGGCGCTGTTAACTGGTCTAGAATTTTGAAAGAAGGTGTGCGGAGGCCGTAGGTTTTAAAATCGATTAGCGTTGAAAATCACTTAGCGTCGGCGGCCAGGAGCGGAACCCCTGCCGCTAACCGAGGCCCACCTGTACTGCTGCTGATGAAGTTCTGAGGTAGGTGGACATATCTCGCGTTGTCTCCCGATAAAAGCTCTTCTCTCTGAGGAGATGCTTGATAGCCTCCATCCGTGAAGAGAGAGAGACTCGACAGTTTGGTGAAATGTTTCTATGTGAGGCTGTCGCAGAAGTTGTCGCCATGGTGGGATTCTCCTTGGCGCCAGAAGGTCCAGGAACCACTCTCCTTGGGCCATAGGGGTACCACAAACATCATCCAGAGATTCCGAGAGGCCATTACTCTGTTCAGGACCTGGCAGATTAGGCAGAATGGGGGGAATGCATATACTTCGATGTCCTCCAAGCAATGTTGAAAGGCATCCTCTTCCAGAGCCGGAGGGTCCGGCACCACTGAGCAGTACACCTGTAGCTTCCTGTTGAAGCATGTTGCAAAGAGGTCCAGTAATGATCTCCTCCATACCTGAAACAGCCTTTCTGCCACATCCTGATGTAAGGACCACTCCCTTCTCAGGATCTGGTTCTGACGGCTCAGTTTGTTGGCCACTACATTCTTCCTTCCTGGGATGTATCTTGCCAATAGTTCCACCATGTTGTCCACCGCCCACAGGTGTAGGTTGACTGTCAGTGAGTGCAGTTAGACGTGATATTAGGCCTCCCTGCTTGTTCATGTAGTTGACCACTGTGGTATTGTCTGACATCAGAACTACCGAGTGTCCCTCTACTTTCTCCTGAAGCTCTCTGTCCCAGAAAGGCTGCTTTCAGCTCTAGCACACTGATATGCAGCCACTTTTCCTCTGCACTCCAAAGTCCTGAGGATAACAGTTCTCCCAGGTGGGCACCCCACCCCGAGCTGGAGGCATTGGAGAACAGCAAGAAGTCAGGGGGGAGGGCATATGGGTACACCCCCCCCACCCCCCCCCCCCCCCCCCCCAGTGTAGTGTTCCGATCGTCCAACTACCACTGAAGATCTTCTCACTTCCTCTGATAGCGGTACTCTCCACCTAGGGGAATCTCCTGCCGGCGACCAGAATTCTTTCAGCCTCCACCGCAGTGATTAAAGATGTGTAACTGACCATGAGGGACTAGCTTCTCCAAGGAAGACTGAATTCCCAGTAGTACCTGCAACTAATGAGCCAGTTGGTCTGGTTATGAAAAAAATGTGCGCGCTACTAGACGCAATTTCTCTAATCTCTGGTCCAATGGGAAGATTCTTGACTCGGTTGTGTTTATCACCATCCCCAGGTAAAGTGTCCACTGGCTGGGAACCAGGTTTGACTTCACCAGATTTATCATGATACCCAGTTCTTGACAGAACCGAAGGAGTTGGTCCGTTCTGGAGTAGCTTGTCGCTGGAGCTTGCTAACACTAGCCAGTCGTCGAGATATCTCAGAAGTTGAATCCCCTGAGTGTGAGCCCACGACGAGACGGTAGAAAATCCTTGTGAACACCTGGGGTAATGTGGCTAATCCGAAGCATAGGACCTTGAATTGGTAGATTCATTCCCTGAAAACAAAGCTCAGAAACTTCCTGGATGAAGAGTGGATAGGAACCTGGAAGTAGGTATCTTTCAGGTCTATTGAAAGCAAGAAGTCACTGTCCCTTACTGCTGCTAGGACGGTCCCAGGGGTCTCCATTTTGAACATTGTCTTCTTGATGAACAGGTTCAGGGATTACAGGTCAATCACTGGCCTCCAATCTCCCATTGTCCTTGGCACCAGGAAGATACGACTGTAAAATCACCATTTTTGAAAGTAAATTGTATTTTTTCTAACTATAAAACCTGAGGTCCTTTACATAAGGAATTACTTTCAGCATAGGCTGGAATTACAGCCGTTAAATTCTTGAACAAGGTGGTTAGGCAGTAATTACCATCTAGTAGGTGGGTAGGCCCACCTGGCCGGATGTAAACACTCCACTTTGCCTTTCGGCCCAGGTTTCAGATTGAGGGGTGGCATGAGGTGGTGGGCATGTATGTAAAGGAACTGAGATTTGCAAAGCTAGGAAAAATAAATTTACTTTCTAAAACTGTGATTTGTTCCTACACAGTATACAAACCCTTGGTCCTTTACATAAGGAAGACTCACTGATTGGTGGGAGGAATGTGAGTGAGCCTCTGGAACTGACTGGAGTTCTGCACACCTGAGCTATTCCTCCTGATCGTAAGAGCAAGGAGGAGTGCCCTGCCTCTGACAACTTGATCGGAGTATAGGAGCTGCATGATCAAGAGTCAGACTTCTGGGCCTTTTCAAAACGAGTGAGGAATCATAACTCATCCGAAAAAGGGCTGGGAAGAATAATAGTTGGAGGCATTAATGCACAGTTCTGGGAAGGGTTTGTATTACTGCCAGTCTTCTTCCTCCCCTTGCTAGAGGAAGAAGCGGGATTGCTTCATGATTCTGATAGGAAAAATAGAAAGAAGCTCAAAGTGCAAGCTTACCGCATCAATCGCTCAACCAGCCAGTGTAAGTTCGAGTCCTATCCTCAACCTGAAGAAGAGGAGTAGAAGGACGAGAAGGGTAAGGTGGAGAGGCCAGTCACTCTCGCATCCTTCTTACCTCTAGATCCGCACACCATAGGCGAGATGCAACTTGTCCTCTTGAAGGAGCCAGGTAAGCAAACACAACCTGTGAGCATCCACCACCGATCCAAGGAAAAGAGGTTCCAAGGACCTGTGGCCATACCCAAAGGAAGGAAAATATAAATATGGTCACAATGAGACCTCATCTTTCTTTCGGTCCGACATATTCTTCGGAGTGATGAAATGTATCCATCCAACGGACATATCCAAATGCAGAGAAGTCTCTCATGATCTCATAAGATTCGGAGAAAGACGTGTCATTGGACACTTCTGCATTAGCAGTTTGCAGTGGATAAAGGCATCGACACTCAATGAAGAGTGTCCATCCTTCATAGGTACAGCAACACACCAATAGGACAAAGTAATTACTGATCTGGATCAACCAATACAAAGTCCACAGTGCAGAGAATATGAAGATGCCGACTGATTGAGGTGCCACGCATCCAAAACTTAAGACACAAATCACAACATGACACTCGCATTTTGAAGGGTTATGCTGAGAACAACTATACAAATCGTCTATCTTGTTCACCAACCATGTAGAGAGATGAGATGATAATTCTCGAGAGGCATGTGCTGACCGGAGTTACACGCAGTAAAAGCTGGCGAGAACTTGCCACGTCTTGTTACACATCTATCTTTTTTGTAATCGAACCTCATGAAGAGGACTACACAGAGGACCTCCTCTTATCTCCTTCAGAGGCTTGTCCTGAGGGACAGCGACATTGATCTTGGCACCTGAAGAATAGCCATTCCTGGATTTCACAGGTGGGTCTGAGCCACCAACACGGCTTGCTTCCTTCTCTCAACCTGCGCCACTATCGTGATGGAGAGAAGACTACCTATCACTGAGTGTGGATATACAAACCCCCTTGGGGGTTGTACACTTGGGCGCACCCATACATGAGTATACCCGACACAGCCCTGGTTCCATGAGCACTCTTGGAACCCATGTTCATTCTCCTGGGGCTCCAGAGACACCATATTTGTGGATAGTGTCCAGGTTCCCGCTCCAGAAGAAGCAGGTGAGCCGAAGAGACAGCCAATTACTTCCTCTCCATGGAAAGGGTGCAGACCCTTAGAAGTCTCGAAGCAAGACTTCTTAAGGGGCGGATAATACCTTCCTCTTCTTGGGACGTGGAAACCTTTAAAGAGGGAGGTTAGGAGGCGTCAGATGATGAAGACAAAAGATGATGACCCCGTGAAAACTTGCGGCAACACAGGAAGGGAGGGTGCTATGTCATGGCAAGGAACCGCACCAATCAAGAGCTGAGAGTTCATTTATTAGAGCCAAGCATTCAGATTGGCAGATCGAGCTGTCTGGTCGAGCTGAGCAGATCACCATTACATAATTGAGAGTGGTAATCATCCTAATTAACTGCTCTCCTTCGAGGCTGAAGCTCCGGAAGAAGAATAAGAGGGATTCTGTGTCTGCTGTCCTACGTGTTTGGACCCTAAGGTCCAATACACTAACACGGTACTTGACCATTCATCCAGAAGGTGTTGCATGCAGTTCCAAGCTCTACATAACTCCAAACCAGACTGAGGAGTGAACTCATCTGTACTGGTAAAGGCTCGTCTTGCCATCCAAGCACTCGTGATAGTGAGCACTTGGCGAGTGTTAGAATTCATAAGAATTACCACGCTCGGCGAGAAAAACCAGACTCTTGTAAGACAATAATTGGGCGAGCCTTGTCTCGCCCTGGTACTCGGCAATATGATGTGCTTGGCGAGACTCCCGATTATTGTAATACCTATCGGGGATGCCCGTTGCCTGAGTGTTTGGAAATCAGAGAAAAAATCTCTCTGCAAAAGCTAGAAATTTCAAGGAATTTAATGGCTTAGTGAGACACGATATTCATGACAGTTACCGGGGATGTCTATCTCGCCCGAGTGTTTGGAAATTACAGAAAACCATAACACTCTGAGAATGCCAGAAATTCCAAGGAATTCAAGCATCCAGTTAGATTCCCAGGTATTGTAGTAATACTTATCAGGAATTCTCGTCTTGCCCTAGTGTTTGCAGATTGTAGAAGACCAAAACACTTGGAGAGTGCTAGAAATTCTAAAGACTTTAAGTGCTCAGCAGGACCCCTGAATTTTGTCAAACAATCGTTGGGATGAGGCTCCTCCTCGATTTCCGTAGAAGTTTGAGGAGGAATTAGCATAAAAACCAGCACTTAATGCAAGCATTTAAGACTGGATTTACATAAGATCCTTCCTCAACGACGTGGACGTACGTCCGGTAGGACCTTAAGATCCCTCCAGGAACGTAGTCCCCCGACACTGAATCCTAAGGAAAGCACTCTACAGGATCCTCCTATTCACCTCACCCCTCCCGGTGTAGCCATAGGAAGTAGAGGGAATAGGTGAAGAAAATTGGACGCTCTCGCTCGCCTTGCTAGCGAAACTAGCAGGAGAAGCGAGTTATGGGCAGCCATAAACCTGCGGTGATGGCCACAATGTGAGTCTAGGAAAGCGTTATCGTCTGGAGAAAATTATTTCCCGACACTTTGGTGAAGAGAGCCGGTACCGTCAGATGCGTCCAAGTCCTCTTTGAGGCCAAAACCTCTCAAAAGGACCGAATGGGGGGACCCCATACCAGTCTCATTGTGTGCATGGTCCCGTGGGACCGTCACATCAACCCTGGGAACCGAGCAATCATTGCGAGAGCAATCACCAGCAAGGTGCGAGTCACCTGAGCGACTTGCTCCTTTCTTCCACTCAGTGCCCTAGTCGTGACGGTGAGCAGACTCAGTGTCACCAACTCTGGATACACGCGAGTCCAAAGATTTATGTGCACTCGGGGAACTCGCAAACGAGTGCCTGACACAGCAATAGTCTTAGGGGCAGAACCTCTAGGACTAGCAGCAGAAGTGTGAACCAAAGTTTGCGCTTCTACAGCTCCCGACCAGCTAGGCCCTGGGGACAGCATGACAGTTCCCATTCCTGAAGGAACGGGCAAGCCAGTGGAAGACCCAACTGCCTCCTCAAACTTCAGTTCAAGGAGGCAGACCCTTAGAAGTCCCGTGATGAGACTTCTTAGGGGGAAGACTACCTTCTCCTTCAATAGGGAGCCTTAGAAGTCGAAGGGGTGAAGGCTGATGAAAAATATGATAATTCCGAAGAGGAAGATGATGACACTTGACGAGCTCTCTTCCTCTTCGACTTCTCCAAATTCTGCAAGACTTCTTCTACATGATGAGGTATATTTACCAGCAGGAATGGAGTTAATAATCACAGGGCAGCAGCGAAGGCTTTGTCCAGTGACTAAACTCCAGGATAGCAGTGGTAAATGAGTATGATTTCCAGCAGGGGAACAGTACACACACTCAAGGACCAATATCACAGCAAGCTACGAGTCACAGGTACAATTCCAAGGTTAGGATAACCAACACAAAGAAATATCCGACCATCTGCTATAATCAATTATCACCACTGTTAGCCTGTAAAAGAAAGAAAATATGATTAAAAGTAATAAGGACACTCCTCTCACATCCAAGGGCACCGCCCTCCGAAATGAGAAGAGTTCCCTCGAACACCAACACCACATGCCCCCTCTTCTATCTTCGTCCAATAGTTAGCGAAGGGACGAAGGAGAAGAGGAAATACCTGGAGAAAACAAAGGACAAACCTCTGAAGTTCTCCTCGGTAATTCCAAAGCTTAAGCGTAAACTTCGGATGAATACATATCTCGTCCTAATGTTAACGGGCGAAAATGTTATGTAATCATGATGTTGGCACCCTCTCGCCGCCAATCCTTAACACAAAGTACAAAGGCGGCTATCAAGGGTATCACAAAAAGTGGGTTTGCATATTAATTATTAAAGTCAATTAATTATTAATATCAAATACCATATATACATATTTATTCAAAACAAGACATTAAAGATCCCACCGGAAAAACTGTAATCAACGGCTAGTCAGCAAGAGCTCATTAACCCTCTTACGCCGACTGGACGTATTTTACGTCTACATTTTTTGTCTCCCGTGTGCCGACTGGACGTATTTTACGTCGACTTACAAAAGTTTTTTTTTAAATTCGCGGAAAAATACTTATAGGCCTACCAGCCTAAAACTTTTGAATCACGCGCCTTGGGGGATGCTGGGAGTTCACGGATCAAGGTGTTGTTTTGTTTACAATCATTGCGCAGGCGCGCAAGCGCAAATTTCTTTCTTGCTGCACTAAAAAGTATCTGTGACACATCTCGGAAATTATTTCGTCACTTTGACATAATTTTTGTACCATTGTAAATTAGCCGTTACATGAAGTATTATATATGAAAATGTGCGCATTTTTATGTAGAATACAACAATAAAATACTCATGATTGTAGCTTTTATCAGTTTTGAGATATTTTCATATAAATAATGATAATTGCCAAAATTTAATTTCAATTCGGTCAACTTTGACTCTACCGAAATGGTCGAAAAACGCAATTGTAAGCTAAAACTCTTATATTTTAGTAATATTCAATCATTTTCCTTAATTTTGCAACTAATATGAAGTCTCTAGCACAATATTTCGATTTATGGTGAATTTATGAAAAAACTTTTTCCTTACGTCCGCGCAGTAACTCTTCCGAAAAAATTCATACATGCGATTGTGGTAATGTTTGCACCATTTTAAAATTAGCCGTTATATAAAGTTTTATATATGGAAATGTGCACAATTTCATGCACAAAACAACTAAAAGCAACCCATGGTTGTAGCTTTTATCAATTTTGAGATATTTTCATATAAATAACGATAATTGCCAAAATTTCAACCTTCGGTCAACTTTGACTCTACCGAAATGGTCGGAAAACGCAATTGTAAGCTAAAACGTTTATATTCTAGTAATATTCAAGCATTTACCTTCATTTTGCAACAAATTGGAAGTCTCTAGCACAATATTTCGATTTATGGTGAATTTATGAAAAAAATAACATTTTCTTTACGTCCGTGCTGTAACTCTTCCGAAAAAATCATACGTGCGATTGTGGTAATGTTTGCACCATTTTAAATTAGCCGTTACACAAATTTTTATATACGAAAATGTGCGCAATTTCATGTAGAATACAACAAAAAATAATTGAAGGTTGTAGCTTTTCTCATTTTTGAAATATTTGCGTATAAATCACGATAAATAAAAAAAACCACGTTCGGTCAACTTTGACTCTACCGAAATGGTCGAAAAACGCAATTGTAAGCTAAAACTCTTACAGTCTAGTAATATTCAGTCATTTATCTTCATCTTGAAACAAATTCGAAGTCTCTAGCAAAATATTTAGATTTATGGTGAATTTAAAAAAAAATCTTTCCTTCCCTCCGCGCGCGGATTCTCCGCCACAAATCTCCGAAATGCGTACGTACCATTCTCGGAATAATTGCTCCATTTCATATTAGGCATTTCATAGAGTTTTATATATGAAAGTGTGTGCAAAATTTCATGTAGAATAAAACGAAAAACTTATTTGGAAGGTGTGGTTTAGCTGTTCTTTTATTTTTACGAAATAATTGTCATATAACAAAAAATTATATAAAAAAATTCGACATTCGGTCAACTTTAACTCGTCAGATATGGTAGAAAACTGCAATTGTAAGCTAATACTCTTAAAGTATAGTAATATTCAATCATTTGTCTTCATCTTGAAAGAAATTGGAAGTCTCTAGGACAGTATTTAGATTTATGGTGAATTTTTGAAAAAAATATGTTTACGTCCGCGCGTTACGAATTCATGCATTATTTTGTGATAATATTTTCTCTGTGTTGCTTTTATAGTTTTACAATGTGTTATATACCAAAATGATCGCAATTTAGTGTACATTACAACGAAAAAAAAGTAACTTGTTACCTTTAACCGTTTTGCGCACAGCGCGATTTGAATAAAATTATATATGAAATTTCATTTTTGCGCTATCATATATCGCATTATTTATATATGATAATGATAATTTTTATCCTTTCTGATGGTTGCATACTAAACTTCAGGAAATGACAAAAAAAGGAGCCAAAAATGAACTCTTAATCTTGAAAACTAAGCGCGCTGTGATTTTTTGAAAAAAATATTTTTTCCGCTTCCGCACTCACTCTGAAACACCTCCGGCACAAGGGAGACAATTTTTTTTTACCGCTTCGGCGTAAGAGGGTTAACATACGTCTTCATCAGGAGATGGCCAAAAGCAAAGTGATGTTTACATCTGAGTAGGGGGCTTACCCGCCTACCAGATGGTAGTTACTGCCTAACCACCTTGTTCAAGAATTTAACGGCTGTAATTCCAACCTACGCTGAAAGTAATTCCTTATGTAAAGGACCAAGGGTTTGTATGTCGTGTAGGAACAAATCTCGGTGTGAGGTGTTCTACTTCCTCTATCACCCCTTTTTCCAACATCTTTGATACTTCCTCTCGAAGGGCTACAAACTTCGGTGATCCCAGTTAATACGTCCAGTTGAGGATGGGCTTGTCTGAGAGGGAAGGGGAGAGATCAAATGGTAGTCGATATCCCACCGGAAGGACATCTACTACCCACTTCTCTGTCTTGTGATTTTGCCACTTGGCCCAATGGCTTGCCAGGCATCCCCCTACCCATGGCAACAGAGAGGGAGAGGTACCCACTCTATTGGTAGCTCCCTCTGCCTCTGCCCCTGGCACTTCTTCCTGGTTTGAATCCTCTAGATTGGAAGGGGCGTTGCAGTTTGACGGACTTGGCTTGAGAGGTTGTCTGTGGAACCTTTAACATCGTCGCGTTCTTACTGTTTCTCACTGGTGATGGTCTTTTCATCTGCCTTTGGGGAGGAAGGGGAGGGTGTCAAGCTCTTGCTTCAGACTTTGGCACTGCTTAGTGTACTAACCTGTCATTGGTATCAGCACTTTGGTGGTCAATTGCCTCCTCCAACTCTGTCCTTGGGAACAGGAACTGTGACTCCAAGCTATCGCCATTCCTGAGGGCAGATACAGAGTCAGGATCTAGTCCATTCGCTACCTTGGAGAGTGCTGCGTCTGTCCTGGCTAACAGAAGATAGGCCCATAAGTTCCCACTCAGGTAAGCTAAGTACGAGATCGCCTTGGCTACCGACTGCAGGATCCCCATGATTGATGAAGGGTTCACTGCTCCACTTGCTGCACTTTCAGACACTATCCTGGCTATGGCGGTGGACCACCAGTCTAGCCAAGACACCGTTTGAAAGATGGATGCTGCTGTAGTCTCCAATGTCAGTGTCTCCTGAGAAGAAAGTGCTGGGCCTATGACACCTAACCTGTTCCAAGGTTAGGTCTGGTTTGAGACGAATCACATTAGGGTTAAGGGGGCCAGCCGGAACCCTTATATATGGGGGTATAGGGCGAAAAATGCAGTCATGAAAAAATTCATGGAGCTTCATATGGCAATTGAGAATGCGTATACGAAATATTTCGTCAAAATTCCTCTTACTTTCATAGTTACAGGGTAATTAGTAAACATAACTCAATAAGCCTAAAACATTCATCCGTACAAGAAAATGCAATATTTCTTCTGTTATCGTAAATTTTGATAATAATTGTCAAAGAAATTGTGAGAAATGGCATCTAGAGATTCCGTGGGTCGCAGAAGGGAGTATCAAGTTGAACCATGATTCAGTGCTAGCACAGACTTCAAGTAGACTACACGTTCGAGTTTCACCTCTGACATTCGCTTGCTTTTACATATGTTTATATATGTTTCGGCAAGAATTTCATCATGCCAATGAGGAAAAGACAAGGAAAACATCTCGCTAACATAAAGACGAAGAAAATTCGCTCTAATATGATTATAGAATATTATAATCTGTGCTATATTAGCGTAGTTATTGAAGAGAGGGAGGGTTGCATAGTAAGTAAACGCCCTCGTCTTGCCAGAAGCACACGTCACACTGTCCCCAAGGCTACGATCTTTGAGCAAAGGGATCTTAATTTATGATAAATAACATAGTTTTGGTTTATCAATACCCAAAAAGGAATATGAAATTCATAATAATCATGAATTATTAACATTGTCTTTGTAACAAGAGAGTACAACTTCAAATTTCACCTCTTGACATTCTCTTACATTTACGTTTGTTTATTTTTGTTTCGGCAAGAATTTCATCATGCCAAAACGGAAAATACTAGGAAAACATCTAGCTAACATACAGAAGAAGAAAATTTGCCGTAATAAGCCGAGTTAGTGAAGGAGAGAGAGAAAGTTGCGTAGGAAGGAGTGCCCCGTCTTGCCTGATGCAGTGCCCCAAGCTACAATATATGAGCAAAGGGATCATCATTTATGATTAAATTAATAAATAAAGTAGTTTTGGTTTATTAATACACAAAAAAGAAATATACATTCATAAATCACTATTTATTAACTTTGTCGTTATAAAAATACGAAGAAAAACTTTGAACGCCCGTATCTCAAAACTATAGTTATTGACCTTCAAAATCTATCTTCTCACTTAGCTTTAAAGCTATAACATTGGAATTTGGTTTATAACTCAGAAATACATTATAGAACAATCAAATGAAGCCCTTTTTTCCAATTTTTGTTTCGTCTTTTTTTTTTTTTTTTTTATAAATTTTGTTTTCCTAATTTATAGGGTATATTTTTTTACCATAATGAAAAATTCATATCTAGCAAAAAAAAAAAAAATTACTTTTAGAAAAAAAACTCCTCATTTGATTGGAGGTCTACATCAGATCTATATATATGGTAGTATTCCCAGGTCTTAATATTAAATATCAAGGGAGGAGATAGAATTTGAAAAATGGTTATTTTCGGGATAAATCGCCCTGGCGTCACAAAACCGAAGGTCAGAGGCAAAAATCATATGCGGTTTGGAGATGTCCCAAGTCACCTTATTAAGTGGTATGAATATCAAAGTCCTGTCCTTAAAGAATGGCCTTAGCCGGCTGGCCCCCTTAAGATAGCAAGGCATTAAGTGAGTTACATTGGTTGAGTAGGATTTCCTATGGCGACCAAGGGGAGGTGGAAGAAACTTAAAAGTCCTTGATGCCCGCAGTGAACCATCCCGGCCAGACACCAGTTTGTTTATCTTGTGTAACACTGATTGTGCGTGTTGCGACAGTGGTAGCTCGAACGACGCCTTCAGATCTTGTCTGGCCCACAGTAGGGCCTCTATACCTGTCAGCACCACTGTCGGTTGTGGTTGCGTTCTACCTTCCAGGTTATTGAACTCTCTAATGAGCCCAATTACTTCTGCAAAAGGAAGATAGAAACTCTCGTGTCTCTCCTTTTTCATGCTCTGTATGAGGTGTTGAAGTAGCCTTGTCCATATCCTCCCTGCTTTATGCTACGCTCGACAATGCAGCTCTTGTGATGGAGGGTTCTCCACATTCGCCTGCCCTTGCCCTTGCCCTTGCGAAGTCGGGCCAAGCCTATGTGACCCCTGGCCCAGTTCTCACGACAATCCATGAATCCTTCCATGCTCACGTTCGTGTAACGGATTACATGTGTGCACCTTATCCACGTCTGTGTAACAGATTACGTCTGTGGACATGTGAGGGACTAGGAGTTCGTTACCGAGAGAAAAAACGTGACTGCTCCCTGGATAAGGAACGTCTCCAACGATCCTCGCTACTCCTGGCTGAGAAAAGTTTCAACCTCTTCATCGGCGCCCTCTGGTCTTTGTGGCGACGAATAGGGACAGAGGTTGGTGAAACTGGAGAAACAACCCTCTGCTCTACTTCTTGCATATGCGCTGATGCATGTCCGTGGGTAGGAGAGGCATTCCTATCACTTTCCCCACTAAAACCATCATGAACATCGTCCAAAGACACCAGATCCTGCAGGGAAGATAATGAAGCTAAGCTTCCTTGATGGATGGAAGACAAGGAAGCCTTCCTTCCCCCATCCTCACTCCCTACCTCCCCCCTCCCTCTGTGTACGGGTCCGTGAACGGGAGATCGTTGAGGGGATGTATGCAAGATGCTCCTCTCACTTGAAGAAGAAGCCACAAAGTCCTTGACTCTCCAGCATCTTATTCATTGCGCCAGAGGGGGAAGGGGGTGATGGCGTCGGAGACACAGTCCTTTCCTCCCTACGACATTTCCTCGCCTTCACTGGGGTGACTGCTACCTTCCTCTTAATGCCCTTCCTCCTCAGAGCTAAGGCTGCTAGCTTACTCTCCAACACCGAGTCCAGTCTATCGCAGAGCGACTGAAACAGTGTCTCAGACATCTCTTTGTGAGCGGACGATGACGTCATGGCTAGGAGGGATCATGTAATTGGTCTTCAAAGATGGCTGCTTGCTGCCTCCAACACTATGGGATGGGTGGATGAATTGAGCGACTGTGCTGACCTCATCTGCCCAGAGGTGGGGGGGGGCCCCAGTCCTGCATAGAAGAGACCTGGTGGTGGGGGGACTGCTACTGGGGTAGGAGGAGGGGTCCGAGATTCCAGAAAATGCAACAATAACCCCTCCCAGGATGGAGGCCCCCGTAGCCCCAGCTATGCCCACAGCGCCACCATCTTGGATGCTTCTTCCCCTGGAAAAAAATTACCATTAGGGACCACATCTTCCTTCCAGAAACAGAAATGGAACCTGATGGAGAAGGAGTCAAATTAAATAAAAGATTATTGATTTGTCCTTCCGATACTTCCACCAACGAATCGCGAGTTGATTGGGAAAGCTGTTGAATCTTGATGAGGAGGGGAGAATCCCTCCCACAACAGAAGCATTGATGTTCTACAATGTTCTCTCTTATTGTAGAATAGCTTCCACTGAGAAGATAGGCCAGGCCCAACACTCTTCACAGGGGTTGGTTACTGTACAAACGTTTGCTATACACCTATTGCATGTTGAAGGTGGGTCAGTTGCTACTGAAGCCAAAAACCTTGAGCAGGGTAATCTTCGAATGCCTGGGCACATAAGCTGACGAGCCTTCAAAGATCCAGGGGAATCCATAACTAAAACTACACAAACACACACTGAGAAATAAAGGGCGAAGCAAAGGAATGGCTTGGGGGGAGAAAGTGAAAGCATATGTATCTCCAAGGCGGTCGGGAAAAGACAGACCAGTCGCATCGTACATGCGTGGTTTCCAGCCTCACAATGCATTGGATGATCAGGGTTGCCAGAGGTCACAGATTCCTTGCTTTTCAATCTTAGACTGATCCAACCAGTCATCAGCTTGCACGGGAAATAATCCTAGTATTAAGACCGAGGGTTTGTTCCGCATATGAATAAGATCTTTTTCTCTCTCTTACTTATGATTTATGCTGAAACTACTCACAAAGGTCGGACTTGAAAAATCTCTTTCTTTATAAATAATAACCCAGAAAAGGAGAAAAGCAAGCAAATGCTGAGCAATTTGAAGTTTACATGTATTACATAATGCACACATATATACATGTATGTATAAACATGCTGCTTTTTTATGGAACAACTAGCTACCACTGATATTGCATTCTTATTTATGACATAATAGATTTTTAAAGATGCAATACAGCGATACATATTTTTATTTATATACATATAATAGATACAAAAATTAATGAAATCTTTACACAACCTGAAACACATTGTAAGCTACTATAGTTTTCACTATTTTTATCATTGAAACCTTTGGTAAATATTTAATGCACTACATTTACTGATTAATGCAATTATATTGATTACATTCCAGTCAAGGATATTACCTTTGTCACAATCTATCTATCTATCTATCTATCTATATATATATATATATATATATGTATAAATATATATAATATAATATGTATATATATATGTATATATATATATATATATATATATATATATATATATATATATATATATATATATATATATATGTATATATATAAGTATATATATATATATATATATATATATATATGTGTGTGTGTGTGTGTGTGTGTGTGTGTGTGTGTGTGTGTGTGTGTGTGTGTGTGTGTGTATGTGGTATATAGTTATATACATATTTTATTTTACAAGTACGTACTCACAAGTTTGATTTTCATAAATTAGAGAACCTGGCATATGTTTGTTACTTCAGGTCTGTAAGTTGCTCATTCAAAGTATGTATGTATACATATATATATATATATATATATATATATATATATATATATATATATATATATATATATATATATATATATATATATATACAGGCGGTCCCCGGGTTACGACGGTTTTCCGGCTTACGACGTTCCGAGTTACGACGCTTTTTCTTAAATATTCAATGGAAATAAAAAAATCCGTCCTGGGTTACGACGCTTGTTCCGAGGTTACGACGCTGACGCTTCCGACACTCCGAGTTAACGACGCTTTTAAAAACGCATACTATGATAAAAATCCTTTATAGTTTAGCACGTATATTAATAAAATAAGTTTCTGGTTAGATTACAACAAAAATTTTGAGATTATGATGATTTTCGACACTTTTTATGTTGTATTTTTTTCAATGTTTTTAGTGACGCCTCATATGCGGAACTAGTTTCCAAGCGAATGAATACATACTAGTTTACATATAACAGTCCAAAAGCGCAAATAATGAAAAATCATTGATTGTTTCCAGTAATAATAACAAAAACGAAGTTTCTGGGTTAGATTACAACGCAAATTCCAAGTATCCAAAGGAGAGACATTATCCAGTAATTTGATCAGAGAGAGAGAGAGAGAGAGAGAGAGAGAGAGAGAGAGAGAGAGAGAGAGAGAGAGGAGAGAGAGAGAGAGAGAGAGGCGTCTTCCGAACGCTCCGAGTTAAGGACAGAGAATGTTCGTTTCGTTAAACGGCCTCTGACTCATGCCAGTAAATGTTGTTGATACTAATAATATAAGCCATTTAAAGATACGTTTACTTTTAATTAGTCTATATGATAGTAAATAGTAATCAACTGTTCTTGTAGCCCTCAATATTTGGCAAAATCGAAGTATCCAAAGAGAGACATTATCCAGTACGTAATTTGATCAGAGAGAGAGGAGATGAGAGAGAGAGAGAGAGAGAGAGAGAGAGAGAGAGAGAGAGAGAGAGAGACGCTTTGGCAACAATGGTCTCGGGGGTTTTTATAGCTTCCTTCTGCTTGATGATCGTGGATATTGTAGAAGGATTTCGACCATACTCGTTTGCCAAATCGACGATACGAACGCCACGTTCATGCTTTGCTATAATTTCATGTTTTGCTTCCATCGAAATAATTTTCTTGGGTTTTTTCTTATCACCTGCTTTGTCTTTAGCTTTGAGACCCATGGTTAATAATAAAATAGACAAAATAACACGAAAAATAGGCGCAAATACAACGAACTAAACAACGACGTGTTAACATGCAGCACCAACAAACAAACAGACTGAACGCCATTTATCGGTCGCCTATACAACTAACACTCATCGCAAAATATTTCGTTGTATATCAAAGCTTGTATTTTCGCAAATTTTCTGTTATATCTCAAAACATTCGTATATTAGGGCAATCGTATGTCAAGTTTCCAATGTAATTTGATCAGAGAGAGAGAGAGAGAGAGAGAGAGAGAGAGAGAGAGAGACGAGAGAGAGAGAGAGAGAGAGAGACGCTTTGGCAACAATGGTCTCGGGGATTGACGTAACGTTTATTTTCTGAACAGATAGGACAGAGAAGTGTTCGTTTCATTAAACGGCCTCTGACTCATGGCAGGAATGTTTTTGTGATACTAATATATAAGCCTATTTAAAGATACATTTACTTTAATTAGTCTATATGATACGTAAATAGTAATCAGCTGTTCTTGTAGCCCTCAAGATTTTGCAAAATCACTCCAGGTTGTACATAAAACTTCAAGAATGTAGTGTCACCAGAGGATTACAATAGTTTTTTACCTTCAAGAACCAGCATTCTTTTATGAAAATAACTCCAGGTTGTACATAAAAACTACAGGAAACAAACATGTATGTAACCAAAGGATTACAAGTAAGGTTTTTATAACTTTTTATTAGTTTAAGACATATTTCCAAGCGTCGTTCCGGCTTACGACGCGTCTCAAGAACGGAACCCCCGTCGTAACCCGGGGACTGCCTGTATATATAATTATACATAGATACTTTGAATGAGCAACTTACAGACCTGAAGTAACAAACATATGCCAGGTTCTCTAATTTATGAAAATCAACTTGTGAGTACTTGTAAAATAAAGAGAGAGAGAGAGAGAGAGAAAACTGTAATTGTCTTCACCTTTATAAAAGTTGACATTCTCTCTCTCTCTCTCTCTCTCTCTCTCTCTCTCTCTCTCTCTCTCTCCTCTCTCTCTCTCTCTCATAAGTAATCACATTAACGTCCATCTGTTAAATACCTCCCTCACCCCTTCTCAAGGTGCATGATTATTAAAAGTTAATTACCCATTTACCCAAGGTTTCATCCATATACATGACTGTCCAAGTTGATTTATGATGTATTGTGGATAAGTAGGGATTTTAAATTTTCATATGTCATACTACTTTTCTGACTTTCTTTTTGAATGCTGCATCTAACACTCTGAGATACAAAATACTAGTGTTTCTGAGCAAAGATTCTGGTGTTGTATCATAAACCATGACTTAAGCTTTTGCTCAGATCAGCTTGCTATCATGCAAGAAAATGAAATTTTCATTATTAAAATGAAGTTTTATTGTATACTTACCGAACAATTATAGAGCCGTGATTTCCACGAGCGGCAGGATACTAAATTCAAATTTAGCGCGTCGGCGTCGCCAACACTGGTGGTGATGACGTCATCTCCCTCCACTCGCGGGAGAACCAGGTACAACTGCCCAGGTGAATCCAATTCTTTCTGCCCGTCCGTCCACCTAAGGGGAGGAGGGTGGGTATAATCATAATTGTTCGGTAAGTATACAATAAAACTTCATTTTAATAATGAAAATTTCATTTTTATTGTAGTGTCTTACCGAACAATTATAGAGCTGATTACACATTTATGGGATGGTGGGATTCAGTGGACCACTAGTATTTTAAAAATGGTTACATTTATTGCAATACCAGTAAACACTCCAGGTGTCTGTTGTACCTTACCTTGTAAGAGAGCTACAGCAGACTGTTACTGCCTCTGGTCGGTGCTCTTCTTACTATTGTAGAGGAATTGGAATTTGACCAAAGTTAGCCTCTACAGGAGTGGAATCCTTCCGTAGTTCAAGCGAGTCAAGGCTGACTGACGGAGGATAGTAACAACAAAGATTGCCCTTGCCTGGGCTAAGACCAGAAATTCAATCATACAAAACATTGTCACCAACACCAGATTTAAAAACATATATCCCACCCAACATTATAAAATCTGACTAACAGACTGGTGAGTATCCCAGGTACTCAGTACCCCCAGCTTCCCTTGAACTCGACAACCTATTCAAGGTGAAAAGTTAGCATAGAGGTGACGACCCCTGTGCCGTTTCTCCCAACACCATGCCAGAAACCGCCACCGGACCTAACGTTTTACAATTCTCGAAAACCGTTTCTATCTCTTTGAGATAATGACTCGCCCAAAAACCGAATTCGATCTCCAGAACGTGCTCTGAAGAATCGAAGCTAAAGATAAATTCTTTCTGAATGCTAAAGAAGTTGCCACTGCTCTAACCTCGTGAGCTTTAACTCTCAGAACGGAAAGATTGTCGTTCTCGGACTGCGAGTGAGCTTCCCTGATAAGCTCTCTAATAAAAAGAACGATTATAGCATTCTTAGAAAGAGGACGAGAGGGATTTTGAACCGAGGTCCAGAGCTTAGAAGATTGTCCTCTAATAAATACCCTTAGTGGCAAACAGATACTGCTTAATAGCCCTGACTGGACATAAGAGCCTTTCTTCCTCCTCATGTCCAACCAAATCAGATAAGTTCCTTACCACAAAAAACTCCTCGGCCAGGATTAGAAGGATTCTCATTTTTGGCTAGAAAGGTCAAAGATACCGAAAATACAGCATTGCCTTGAGAGAAACCGACTCTTTTGTCTATAGCGTGCAATTCGCTGACACGCTTAGCAGAAGCTAGTGCAATAAGAAAAAGTGCCTTCTTAGTCAAGTTCCTGAGTGGAAGCCGACTTCAAAGGCTCAAACGTGGCCCCATGAGGAACTTAAGCACCACATCTAAGTTCCAAGGCCACTGTATCTTGCGGGAGCTTAGTGGTTTCGAAAGACCTAATGAGGTCCAACAGATCTGAATTGGAGGAAATATCCAAACCTCGATGTCGAAAAACCGAAGAGAGCATGGCTCTATATCCTCTGATCGTCGAAGGAGCCAGTTTCTTAAGAGTTCCTAAGAAATAGAAGAAAATCTGCTATTTCTGTAAAAGAGGTCGCAGAAGTAGAGACTTTAGCACTTCTACACCACTCTCTGAAGATTCTCACTTCCCTTGATAGAGTTTGTTAGAAGACTCTCTCCTACAACGAGCGATAGCTTCTGCAGCTCTTCTTGAAAATCCTTTCGCTCTGACAAGATTCCGGACAGTCTGAACCCTGTCAGAGCTAGAGCGGACAAGTTTTGGTGGAACCTCTTGAAGTGAGGTTGTTTGAGAAGCCACTTCTCTGGAGGAAGAAGTCTGGGGAAGTCTACTAACAACTGGAGAAGGTCCGGGAACCACTCTTTGCCTGGGCCAAAAGGGAGCGATTAACGTTAGTGTTACATTGCTGTGCGACATGAACTTGTTCAGCACCTCTCTTATTAGACCGAACGGAGGGAATGCATAAGCTTCCAGACCCGACCAATCCAAACAGCATTGCGTCCACCGACCAAGCTAGAGGATCTGGGACTGGAGAACAAAAGAGAGGAAGACGGTTATTCCTTGATGTCGCGAACAGGTCTATTGACGGTCGTCCCCAAAGGCGCCAAAGTTTCTGACAAATCTTGTTGTCCAAAGTCCACTCCAGAGGTAACACTTGCTGTTGACGACTTAACTCGTCCGCCAGGACGTTCATCTTTCCCGGAACAAATCTCGGGACTAGCTGAGCCTTCGCTTCGTTTGACCACAGGAGGAGATCCTTGGCTACTTCGTATAGAGAGAAAGACTGAGTCCCCCCCTGTTTCCGCACGTACGAGAGAGCCGTTGGAGTGTCAGAATGCACTGCCACTACTCGACCTTCTACTAAGCTCCGTGAAACTGTCTGAGCCCCAGGAAATTGCTAACAGTTCCTTTACATTTATATGGAACTTCTTCTCCTTCTCCGACCAAGCTCCTGAAGTCCGTTGATTTCCCAGTAGGGCTCCCCAACCTGTGTCTGATGCGTCGGAAAAGAACTGTAGGTTCGGGAGGATGGGTGGGTCGTAAATCTAACCCTTCTTCCAACCTTGCTCGAGAGAGCCACCACCTTAGGTCCTCTTTTATTTGATCTGTGACAGGAAAGGTAATCGAGTCTGGTTGTGTCTCCTGCACCAAGAGGCTCTCAGGAAAAACTGCAGAGGTCTCATGTGCAGTCTTCCCAACGTCACAAATTTCTCCACTGACGTCAATTTGCCCAGGAGCCTCATCCACTGATTGGCAGAACTTACCTTTTTGTCCAAGAACTCCTGAACTGTCTCCAGACAGCCTTGACCCAAAAAAACCCTCTTCGGGGACAGAAAAGCCACCGAAAAACTTGAGCATTCAGAATCATCCCCAAATAAAGGATGCTCTGAGATGGAACCAACTGGGACTTCTGTTTGTTGACCAGAATTCCTAACTTTCTGGCAAGATCCAGAGTTGTTCCAAGGTCCTTCATGCACGACTCTCTGATTCCGACCGGAGAAGCCAATCGTCCAGATAGGGAGGGCAGATTCTTACTCCTAATATGTGCAGCCAGCTTCCTATCGGGGATAGAACCCTGGTGAAAACTTGAGGAGCGGTCGCTAGTCCGAAGCAAAGCGCCCGAAACTGAAACACCTTGCCTTCGAACATGAACCTCAGGTACTTCCGAGATTCGCGATGTATCGGAATGTGAAAATAAGCGTCTGCATGTCCAGAGAGACCATCCAATCCCCCTGTCCTGATGGACTCCAGAACTGACCGAGTGGTCTCCATATGAAATTTTGTTTTCTGGACATGCAAGTTCAGGGCGCGTCACATCCAAAACCGGCCTCCAGCCCCCCTGATGACTTGGGAACTACAAAAAGGCGATTGTAAAAGCCTGGAGGAAAATCCCCTTCTATCTGGTCTATCGCTTCTTTGAGAACAAGCGCTTCCACTTCTGCGGCTAGCGCCAGAAATTTGTCTGAGCCCGGAGAGTATGCCTGGAATGGAATTGGCACAGGGTGAGAGCGAGGGGAGGTGAAACGAGAAGAATACGATAGCCGAACTTGAGTACTTGCACTACCCAGGCTTCTGCTCCTCTGTTTTCCCATTCCTCCCAAAACAGAGCCAGCCTGGCTCCCACTGGTGCATGAAGAACCGAGCTTTCATTTGGAAGGTTTGTTAACCTTGGCCGAGGCCTTAGACTGAGGTCGCAAATTCGACTTCGGCCAAAAGAAGCGCTGTTGGGTTTTTCTCCCTCGAAAAGGCGCTTGGCCAGAGGAGAAACCGAAGGAACAGTCTCCACAGGAGCTTTAGGTCTCTTAGTAGACGTGCCAGTAAATCGAAGTAGATTTCTTATCTAGCGCAGACGAAATTGACAACACTACATCGTCTGGAAAGAGGTTATCTTTCACAAAAGGAGCAAACAAAGAGAGCAGACTTCTGTTGGGAAGTAACCCTTTTAGAAGCAAAGGAGCACCAAAGTTGCCTTTTCTTAAGGGTACCAAAGGCGATGAGCGAAGCTAACTCATCACATCCATCCCTAATGGATTTGTCCGCACAGGACAGAAACACCAATCCAATCCTCCGCTAACTCCTGAGAAAGAGAAGGACAGTCTTCGATCTTGGCCGCTAAAGCGCCAATAGTCCAATCAAAGGAAAGCTAAAGACTTCCAAAAGTTTAAATTGATTCTTTACAACGTGGTCCAACTCAGGCGCTGTAAAGAAAACTTTCGCTGCGGCGAAAGCAGATCTTCTAGAGGAGTCGATTAAACTGGAGAAGTCTCCCTGGGAGGAGGCAGAAACTCCCAGAGAAGGAGCTTCCCCCCCAGTTACAAAAAACCTATAGCTCTTACGAAGCAACTTAGAGGGAGGGTAAGCAAAAAGAGCCTTCCCTAAGTCTCTTTTCATAGACATCCATTTCTCCGTCTCTTTCAACGAATGTCTAACCGCTTTAGATAGAACAAGTTTTGGGAGGAGAGGGTCTGAAGTTTTCCTCCTCATCAAAAAAGTCGAAGTTGGGGAGCGCGGAGAGCCGCTTTCTCAAAATAATCTGGATAAGATACCAGAAGAAATCTAAGGAGACGTGAATAACACGAGAGGTGATGTGAATCCTCCTCCTCTACTTCTTCTTCATTCTCCGATACCGCCGAAGAAGTAGACGGACTACAACCAGATCTGAAGGTTTCGAACCACCCTTGGACTCATTCATCCAGTTGGTTAACAATCCCTCTTAACCTGCTTGCACAAAAGGCGACCAGAGACGAATCAAAAACAGTTAACGTAGGCTTGGAAGAGCCTAAATGTTCAGCAGGAGGCGGAAAAACTACTTGCGCCTCGCTCGGAGCCGCCGAAATTCGAGGCGAAACAGGCGCATCAGGCGTAACAGACGAAAAAGCGCCTAAAGAAACACCCTTAGAACTGCTAGCTACAGCGCTAAAACCACAATCTCTACTAGTATATGGAGCCAAAAATGGCACAGATTGAGGCGACGAACAAGCCGCTAACGGCCGAGGCGCAACCCTACTCTCAGGCTCCTTATACCGCTTGACTGGAGGAGGCGAAGAATCAGCGCCTGAACGCCTCTTTAAGGGACGCGAAACGGGCAAACTTCGCCAAGAGCGCCGCGCGACCGGAGACGAATCGCTTGAATCATTCGAAAGGCGTCTGACCGCAACACCTTTCCACCGCTTAACCGAGCCCTGTTGAGGCGCAACAGGCTCAACAAGAGAGGCGCCTGTCTGTGGGCAAATCCCGATCGACTCCCTTGGACTTCCGGTATGTCTTCTCCCCGGTGCGGGGGAGCTGGACAGTGACCTTTGTCTAGGAGACGTGTCAGGACAGACAGACGCACCCTCAACTACACTCTTACCTGAAGCCGCTTTCTCCAAAAACGTCTTAACTGAATCACCAAGTTGCAAAACCGTATTCGCTAGTACCGAAAATTTCTGATCTAACCTCGATTCCAGACTGGCAATAGCGTCGGAAGAAACTACACGGGAAGCCGGAGAAGTGGGATTAGTAGGAGGAATAGGAGGTGTAGTTAAAGGAGACATAACAATTTGAGGAGAAACAGAAGGAACAGATGCATCGCAAGACGAAGCAGAGCTAAGTCTACTTTCCCTAAGCGCTGCTTTTCTAATTCTGTCTTTAGTTAATTTCTCCGAGTATGAACTAAAAAACTTCCATTGAGAATCAGTCCAATCACTACACTCGTTACATGTTCGATCTGCTGAACAAACCTGTCCCCTACACTTAACACATTTAGTGTGAGAATCATACTCGAACTTGGATAATCTAGTTTTACATCCTGAGATGCAAAACCTAACTCCCGACGGACTAGAATCCGACATGGCAACGCCTTAATAAAAAGCAAAATAACAACAACGCCAAAAAAGAGTACTTCACCAATTCCGAAGATCAAATCCACAAGAAAAAAGCGAAGCAAAGTCATCCAACCGCACCGACCACCGATGTTCACCGGACGCCGGCAGGAAAAGAATTGGATTCACCTGGGCAGTTGTACCTGGTTCTCCCGCGAGTGGAGGGAGATGACGTCATCACCACCAGTGTTGGCGACGCCGACGCGCTAAATTTGAATTTAGTATCCTGCCGCTCGTGGAAATCACAGCTCTATAATTGTTCGGTAAGACACTACAATAAAACCAAATGTTTTGTCAAGTGACCTGTGGCACTTCAGACCAACAGCTACCTAAGCTGAAGTACAATATTTTTCTCAGTTTGGCTGATGTCATTCAACCAGCTTTAGTTTTATAGGTCAAGAGCTAATCATCAATACAGCAATAATATAATACAAAGAAAACCATGCAACAATACAATCCCTATACTATAGAATAAAAAAGATCACTTACTTTCATTACTTTCAATGGCATAAATTTCAACATCTGGGTTGATAGCACCATTACTTGCAGCACGCTCTCTAGCAGCTGTGAGTGGGGAGTCAGGTGGTGTTGGGACACCAGTGCATTCATCATCTTCCTCCTTTAAAAACAAGAGACCACACAAATACATTACTCGACAACCCAATCGTTTCAGTCCTGAATGTGGTCAGTTTATTATTCTACTGAAAAGAATTTCACTGTTATACAGTCGCATTACACAGTGAGTGGTTAGCCCTTAATGGACGGATAGCTTCTCAGGAGTAGTGATAACAGGTTTTGTGGTGGATGGATTGATCCTGAAGATATGCAATTTAAGCACCATCAATTTGGAAAGAACTCGGCGGGAGAGAGGTGCCAATACCACTATAGCCCATAAATTCACTAATGGCAACTTTTACACTGGCTAAAATCAAGACTCTGCAGCTCATGCATGCTTAGTAGTGATTTTGACTTTGAGGGGGGAATGTAGTGCTTCTCTGTCTCATATGACGTCTTTTTATAAATTTTCTCATAAATATACCAAAGGCCTGCAAAGGGCTGATGTTGGTTTAGTTAATTGTAAATGTAATTTTGCAAAGAAAAGTGCAAAGGAATATTAAAAAAAACACGTACAAATAAAAAAATTACTGAATCTTCCTTCTCGGTAAATTGCTGAGAAGTTGTTACTGATTTTATTTCTTATCTGTTTTGACATTGTACGAGCTGTAATTATAATTTTACAAAATCAAACAAAACTATTTATTAGAAGTTGGTAAAAATTTTTATTGTCTTGTAGAGGCCCCACAAGGGGTTGTAAATAGTCATTTTCAACTTCTCGTGGAAGGTAGGGAAAATTGTTAAAAAATGTTTTCTTTCACCATGTGCATTTGCATATCTTCCTCTTTCCATTGATGTGTTTTTTTCATAAATTGACCGACCTCAAAGCTTACCTGGCCTGAGTAGCTGCATATTGATTTTTTTACCTGTCCAGTAAGGGTTAATTGTGGAATTTCAAAAGTGGATATACAGGAGATAATTACTAGTTTTGGTTTACTTGCCTCTATTACATCATCTTCTGACTCATTGTGCATTTCACCCTCCTGCTCAGCTCTTGCTACGTCATGAACGCCCAGCAGTAATGAATAATCCATTAAATTCAACCTCATCAAAAACTGCAAAGATATGTTACAATGCCATTAGCCTCTTCTATATTTGGTGTACATGTCTCTTCTATATTTGGTGTACATAAAAATAATCTGCTGGAAAACCCATTTTTTTTTTTTTTAAATATGGACCTTCATTTTAATGTAAAGAAAGGTAATTTAAAATTTTTACCCTAGTTCTCAGCCCACAGTGCATCCCTACAAGAAACAAATTAGCTTCACAAGACCACTGAATCACACTGCTTGACTTTTGTAGGGATTAAGCATAAAGTTTGCTCTTTAATTAGAATGGACTATGGATACAGCAAAAGTCTGGCAGCTAAGTGAGAAGGAACCGAAAGAAATGGATAAAAGTTACAAGTAGAAATGCAGCTTGAGCCTAAAAAGGACGAGCTTCACAGCTAATAGTTGGTGGTACTATGGTGTCATTCTAATGTAAATGTCTTCCCACAGTAAAATGAATGCCCAAAGATAAAAGTAAAAATCAAAGTGTACAAACCCTATTCTTAATTTTAGGTAATGCAATGACTGGGCTAAAACACTTACCTGCACAGGTTTGTGGGTAGATGAAACATGCACAATCCACACAAGAGAAGTTAATCTTATTAGGGAAGAAAAAAAAAAAAAAAAAAAAAAAAAAAAAAAAAAAAAAAGTCTCTCCTATTCACACCAATGTACACATTACCTCTACGTCAGCAGTCAATGTTTCCATAAGCTGCTGCTTGGCTTCCTCTCCAATGTAAATTTTAGTTCCGTCCTTTACAAAATCGTTGTCTTTGAGCGTTGGCAGATCTTTTTCCAGCTCTCTCACTGATGCTTCACGGTCTACTGTAGAGCCTTTAAGGTCATACTTCCTGCGAAAAAAAAAACTCACTCTTAATAAACTTTAAATAAACAAGTCATACTTACAGTTTTTTCAGCAAATTACCATGCTCAATGGAGAAAAAATCATTAGAGATTTCTCTAATTACCTAGCAAGTGAAATACAAAGAAGCCCAAGGGTACAATCAATCATGAAAATATAAATGCAACTAGAAAAAATGTCTTAGGACTTCAGGGGATAAGTAAGTGTATTTACAGGTAATCAGAAAGAGATATTTATAGCTGAGACTTTGGGATTTGCCAACATGAGTAGCAATACCAGATGATTTTTTTTTCTTTCTATTAAGTATGGATTGGAGGACAATTTTTGGAGCAAATACAGGCTAATCATAAGTAACAGGCTTGCATCGACAACAATTTTTTCATAACGAGTAATAAACCATAATTAGCTTAATTCTGTGCTAACAGCCCCAGCCAGATATTCCTGACATATCTTGCAAGATGTACTCCACTCTGCATGACCAGACAAATACTCACTGTCTCTGCAAGGGGTCATCTAATTCCTCTCACTGATGGTAAAATTTTGAGAAATTGTCAAAAATTAGTTACTGACAGTTCTAAATTTTGATGTCCAAATACACCTCCTAAAGTATTACTGTTCAAAAAATTTTCTTAAGAGGTTTACAGATATTATTATTCACCACTTTTATGTACCCATATACAACAAATTATCGCAGAACTTTCACATGATCTACAAGTCCCATTTAGTTGCAAATTGTGAATCTTAATTTAGTTTACTATTATACCAGTGCTTCCTTTGATGGAAACAGTGATACTGAAGAAATGTAGAATCAGTCATACATATTTTTTGTACCTATCTGAATATAGTTGCAAATATAATTGTACAATGCCACAACTCACTTTCACAATGCTTTACATTTTATAACTTATTTATGCAGCACAATAACTGGAATGGGTATACGTTAACATCTTAATAAACAATATATGTAAATACATAAGTGGCAACTTCTTCCTTATCAGCATTCAGCTTTTAGTATATTGAACGACATTGCTGCCAAATAAACATGTCTCATTTGCACAACATTTCATGCATCAACTTACTTTTAAGACAAGCAGTAGAAATTGATTTTAATCTTATGTTTAATTTGCTCAGAATAACTGTACAGGGTGCCTTTTCACAAATATAAAATATGAAAGTGTATAGCAATGTTTTCTTACTGTGACACATCAATGCTAATTCTGGATTACTTATTTTCCATTATATTATAGGACCAAAAAGGAAGAGAGCATACTAAAAAAAAAATACTTCAATAAATGCATGCGCTATGAGACTGAAAATAGCCACAAAGAATAAGAACAAGTGACAAGTGTCTCAACTGGAGAGATGGTAAGTATATATTTCATGACTTTCAACCAGCCAAGAATTCCCAGTTCTATGGGAGTTCTTTGATTCTTAAAAGTAGAAGAGTGCTTAGTTCCATCTTCATGTTTGCTTTATACTTTTGTTTGTTCATTCACCTCTCCATTAGGGATATGACTTTTTAACTTTTTTCAAAGTTTAAATTTTCCTGATGTTGCAATTGATGAACTTTTATCTACATGTTAGTTTTTCGATGTTACGTATTTTCTATTGGTTATGTAAAAATAGGGATGTACCCAATTATCAGTATCGGTAGTATCGGCTAGTTTTTGTGGTATCAGTGTCGGTGAATTTCTGGCCGATACCAGCTGATACTTTTGTCATTAGTATAGGAATTTAAAATCCTTATAGGCTGGCATAATATTAATTTTTGGCGCCACTTTTCATTTCTAGGATAATTATATTGAATATTATCTTTAATAAAATTATAATTTTACCTTAGTTCAGATGGTCCAAGTCCACTATGAGTTGGAGCTTGCAAAGGAATTTGTGCTTTTCTTGAGTTGAATGCTTTGTTGATCTATACTGAGAAACAAACTCTGGTCCTTTTGTAATCTTATTTTTATTTGTATACCGTTATCTAATTTTTCTTGGGATTACTTAATAAAAACAATACAGTAGTACCTCGAGATACGAAAGGCTCAACTTACGAAAAACTTGAGATACGAAAGCCAATACGAAAAATTTAACGGCTCTACATACAAAAAGTTTTCAAGATACGAAAGGTTTCTGAAAGTCTGAGATTCGCCCAGATAACAATTTTGAAAATCACGCCGCGTGCCGCCATCTTAGTACTAGTAGACTCGCCACCATCCTCCTGCTCTCCCATTGGTTCCTGATGCTAGTCGCGGCCATTAAATCCTTCTCTCCTATTGGCCAGCGTCCCTCCCATCATGCATCTACTATGTACACGTGGTGGCGTGGCTCGGCCACTCGGTACCAGCATTGCTATAGTACGCACGCGGTATTCGTTTTAGGGATCGTCAATGTGTACATACTTTAAAAAAAGTGACCAAGATCTCTCACATGGGATAAGTGATCAAGGTCTCTCTCATGGGATAACTGGAAACTTTGCAAGGTTGGTAGAATCTCCACTCCCTGCTGAACAGAGGGTGTAGACCAATCATTTACAACATGCATACCAGTAGTACGTATAATCAAGGCACTTCAGTTTATGTTGAAGGTCAGCAGCCGAACATTCAGTACTCAAATCAGTTGCAGAGAGAGTATTTGGTTGAACGGGGTTTTGATGGACACCAGGGCCAACAGTCATGAGGTGCAAAAAAAGAAAGTTGAAATCCTGTAAAAAAAAAAAAAAAAAAAAAAAAAAAAAAAAAAAAAAAACTACGTAAAATAAAAAAAAAAGTAAAAAAAAAAAGTTAAAAATCAAAAAAAGAAGAAAAAAATTGCAGAAATTAAAGCAGCTTTTCATAAAGTGCAATCATTTGTAGAAGACACCCCCCGAAAAGGCTCACACAGGAACATTGTGAAAAGTAGGCAGAAGCAATCTTCCTTGGATAGTTACGTATGTAGTACGTATGTATATTTTTTAAAGTGTACGTACGTACATATGTACAAAAAAAAGGCAGAAATTAAAGCCGCTTTTCATAAAGTGCAATCATTTGTAGAAGACACCCCCCGAAAAGGCTCACACAGGAACATTGTGAAAAGTAGGCAGAAGCAATCTTCCTTGGATAGTTACGTATGTATGTAGCCTCACTCGAAAGGTAAGCTTCCACATTTTACGTTACAGTAATAATATTTCTTGTACACTAATATATACTTTATTTACAGGTTTTGCATTTTTATTCTTAATTTAGGTATTGAATGATCCAAATTGTTGAAGTATTTCATTGTTTATAGGTCAATTTAGCTTTATTATGAAATTTACTGGGGTGTTTTTGGAGGGCTTGGAACGGATTAGCCATTTTACATGTAAAATGTGGTCCAAGATACGAAAACCTCATGATACGAAGGGCGCCTCGGAACGGATTAATTTCGTATCTCGAGGTACTACTGTATATGTATTGTAATGAGGCAAAGGATTAACCCCTCCATTACCAGAACCTTTCATAATGAATGAATCTGTTAACTGTTTCTAGCCAATATACAAATTAAAACTCAGTATAAAAGTATATATTAGTGAATTAGATTGCTCCTCATCCCATGAATTCAAGTAAGCACTACGTACCTAAATTGTTAAAAAGTCTTCTAATGGTAGCCATAATATAAGCCAGACCGTATCCAGTAATAAAAGGGATTAAATGCTAAATAGTTATACTTGATGTTCTTTCTCAATGAAATTTGTCCCTTGGAAATTGTTTATACTATAACCCTATTAATACACGACCCTTCAACTTTTAAACTTTAATATACAATAACCAGAGATCAAGAATGATTTTCAAAACAATACATATTCTCATAAATAACAGTAATATGGAGGTAGCAGGTATCAGTATCAGTAAACGATCCAATCAGCGGTGGAATTAGCTGGAAAGAGATGAACACGGAATTTGACAACAAATACAAAATGCTGTCCCAGCATACCAGATAGGAAAGAGGACATGAATCAGATCACGTGCAAAATTCCTTTAAACAGACATTGTTGGTAGGGTTTTGGGGTTGTATGATGAACTCAAAGGGCGAGCAGACCGAATAAAGAAGATATCTCAAGAATTGCTGAAGCTTTGGGAGAAACTGAGCTTCCCTTTTCTTTCTAAACAGCAGGTTTCAGCTAAGGTTGACAAACAAATAAAAGTGTTTGAAAATATAGAGAGCAGCAAAATGAAGAATTTGAATTAAATCTCACTCATCTTTTCGATATTACAAAACCGAGTGGAAATTGGTTTTGTATTGATGACAAGGAGCTTTACAGAAAACAAATTGAATCAGGAGGCCAAGCAGGATACAAGACTGAGAAAGTGGCTCCTATGTCAACGATCCATCCTTTGAAACATCCAAGAAACTCATCAGAACCATCAACAAGCCAAGAAAAGAAGAAAAGAGCAGCACTGATTCTGATGTTGCAGAAGAGCCTACCCCCATGAAATGAAAGTACCATGCAACAAAATCTGCTGCCAAACTGGTATCAAAAGTGTCATTATCAACAAGAAAAGCATCAAATGTTCTTCAAAACTTAGCTGAAGAAGGAACTGATGTACCCAAACCATCACAACTGGGAATTTGGCATAGTGATATCAAGGATGCAGAAAAGGTCAAGAACCGGCTGAAAGAAATTACTGGTGAAGAGGAATTTTCCTTGCATTTCGATGGGAAGAGAATATACAAGAAAGAATATCACGTGGTCTGTGTAAAGAATTCTGCAAGAACTCTACACCTTGGCATTTTGGCTTGTGAAAGCGGATCAAGTGAGGACCAACAGCTTTATGTGACTTCCGAACCACGTCAAGAGTGAAGTTCTATCACCCGAAATACACACATCTGAAGCCTCGATGGAATGCCCGAGAATCGAACCCTCAGCCACCAAGGTGGCAGGCCAACACCAAGCCGACCATACCATTAAGGCGCTAGATGAAAATGATGCATGGAAGAGTGTCAAAATTATCATTTCTGACACCATAGCAGTCAACACAGTCCATAAAAGCGTTGTTGTTAGACTTCAGAGACAGTTCAGACTCTAGGGACTAGAAGAGCCTCAGTTTGTTGGATACCAACATCATATTCTCAACCTGGTTCTAAGGCACGTGATGGATTCCTTTTTCCCAACAAAATAAGTCAACCAGCATAAACTATACTTTCATTGAGGATGTTTTGGCAAATATCTTAACAGCAATTTCATAAACAGTAACTCACAGATTTAAAGCCATTTTTAAAGTTTACTGTGCACTATATTCATTTGCAAATAAAGACACCTATAAACAGGAGAATTTTTTTTTGATGCTTCAACCTAATACATCATCTCGCTAGGTGGGGGAATTTTTTTCACAATTTGAAAAAACCAAAGGCATTTTTATGAATTTTAGGCAAAAGTTCATCCTTTTCCACTACAGGCTTTTAAATCTGAAAAAAAGTCATATCCCTACTCTCCAGTATACTTGAATTGAAATGTGGTAGTATGAACACACACCTCGTACAAACGTTATTATTGTGAATTATATCAATTATCCTTTCCAAGAAGTACAATTACATTTGTTTATCAAGTATGAAAATGTAATAACCCTTTTAAGTTAATAAATAAAATAAGAGAAAGAACACTATCTATTTCATATATACTTTGTGTATAAATTAGCCATTTCTCTATCACAGTTCCTGGAAAACCAATAATTTTGTTCTCTTTTTCAGCAAATTTCTCAAAACTTATAATCTAAAAACTAAAAATCTATATTTAAGAGATAACTGCACAAAAAAAAAAAATTCAATTAAACTTCAGGGCTTAGTTTTGTTTGTTTGTTTGTATGGTTTTTATATTGCATGGAACCAGTGGTTATTCAGCAATGGGACCAACGGCTTTACGTGACTTCCAAACCACGTCGAGAGTGAACTTCTATCACCAGAAATACACATCTCTCACTCCTCAATGGAATGGCCGAGAATCGTTCAAGGCTTCATTGAATCTTCTTCTTCTTCCCAGCTTGTTCCCATTTTTATATGGGGTCGCCGTTTCGGATGAGCCGTTTCCATCTATTTTTATCTTGTGCTTCTGCCTCATCAATTCCCTTCTCATGTAAGTCTCCTCTCACACAGGCTTCATTGAATAACATATATTAATGTTTAATCTACCATTAGAAAAACTATTCTGAGCTGTAACTTTTTTTTTTTTTAAATATAATGAAAAATGGCACCAATTGCTTTTACTTGTTAAGTACATAAAATTATAGACTGAACTAATTAGTTTCCTTACAATACAACTTTAAACACTGGTTGAATAATGACCTACAAAAATTTGAAACAAATCCCTCTGACCATAAGGGCCAAGTGCTATACATTTCAGTGAGTCCTTGTAGCATTGGAGTAGTACCCCTTATGCAGACATCTACCGTTGTTCTTCACAGGGATGGATACAGTTTTCATGGTGTTATGAGGTGCCGTTCATTTGTTTTATCTATTCCATTTCTTTATCAATTTTGCATCATTCTGATAAATTAAATGAAGTATTAAGTGAAAATTATCCCCTAATTTAATGCCTTTTACCTTCCAGTCAGCATCTCTCTTTGCCACCACTGTATTACTGTGAATATATTTTTGTGTTTAACAATTTAATTGGTTTGATCCATGTGATTTCTGTGCTTGATCTCCTGATTTTTCAGAAGTTTTCATAAACCATGAAATTCCATAAAATTTAACATTTTTTTTTACTTTAGTTTTGAATTTCATAAATTTTATTTATTGCACTTCCTCCTGTCCTTAATATTCAGTGAATTTTTTATTACAGATTTTTGCTTTACATATCCACAATAATGATTACCTATTTATTTTTGTGTATCACTCTTTTACTGTTAGTAATATTAAGATGATATTTTCTAATACTATTGTGATTGGTACCCTTTCTTGTGCTTATTTCCAGAAAACTTTGTGTAAAGGTGAACATTCTCCACCACAGTAAAAGTATAGTGAATGCGGGTTGGTCCACTGATCACTGATATCTAAGCTTGAAGATGGGCGTACATTTACATATTGTGTCCAAACACACAGGAGGTGCTGTTTCTGGCTCTTCCTTGTCATATCATGCCTTGCCTCCTGCTGTCAAGCCTCATCTCAATGAACAAAGTTTCTACATCTTTGATATTGCCTCCTTGGAAGTCTCCTTGTTACTCCTGTGATCTCAAGATCTGTGACTATCTACCACTACAGCTTTCTGTGACTTCACCAACTCCTTCACAGAGTTTGTGTTCAGCAAAAGCAATTTTCATTGTTCATCATGGGAAGAAGGCTACCTCTGTTTCAGAATCAGTTTTTTACCGAGTTATTCATGAATCAGTTCATTGCACAGCTCTTGTCCCTCATTTCATCTGTTTTATTTGTTATCTCATTGTCTCTGTAACTTCCTATGCTTGGATGACATCTGGGGGGCCATTCTCCTTGTGTTTTTTGGCCTCAACTGCTTATGTGTTCTTGACTGATCCTAAACCAGTGGTTGTTCTCGTGTAATTGAATGCCTCTGACCATAGCCTGAGCTCTTCCTTTAGTGCCAAAACTGTATTAATTTGCTGCATCTTTGTTTAATGCTCTCATTGCCAGTCCTCATTTAGAGGATATTCCTTTCCATAATGGTCTAAGCCCAATGAAACCTTGTTTACCAGTCATTAATGAAAAACTACTCTCTTAAAAGTATCCTACGTAACATCAAGGAAATCTTCCCCTTTTAGTACAGAAAGTAAGGAGAGCACTGCAGAACCCCTCTCATAGTGCCATCAATCCTGTTTAATTGGATGGACTGGCAGCAAGCAGCACAGTCAAATATCCCATCACTGATCTCCAGGTAACCTTAGTTTACAGAAACAGAACTCTCCTGAGTTCTTCCCTAAAAATAATCTCATTAAAACTCCTCTTCTGATAGTTATGAGCCCAATACAACTCCTCATTTCATTGCCCCCCTGCTAGCACTCTCATTCTCTCTCCAACTTACTTATCAATGAGTGCAATCCTCTTGGAATGCCTCATTCTCCTAGCACTCAACTCAAATCTCTATGATATTCAGGATTGATAGTTTCGCTTGCTGAGGACAGATGAGGACACAGGGGAGGATTTTTGGGCATTCAAGTCTGACACTTCTTTGCCTGTTACTCCTTTAAACAACTACTGTATCACCCCTTCTGAATTGGGGCACACTGGTTCTTTGTTGAGCCAACTCAGTTTTGGCATATAGTATAGTCAAAACTCATCACCTAATTTTTCCCTTGGATGGTTCTGTATTTCACATCAACTATTACTACATGCTGGTGACATGATGAAGATGAGGGACTTAGCTTTCCCAAATCTGACCCACTTGCTCATTTCACCTAAACCCTGTTCCTTAATGTATCTAACCCTATGGCTCTAGATTTCTTCCCTGAAGATTTGGTTTGAGAGTTGTGGGAGATGCTATCTTCCACCACTAATAGGGCTGCCATTATTAACCCGAGTGATTCAGCAAGATCATCCTCTACTGACAGACCTGCTTCCCAGCAGTAGCTACCTCATTATCCAATACCAGCCTCTAGTCAGCGTCTAAGATTTTCCATTCAGCATAACTGTCTTTGTGTTCTTGTCAGAGAAGTTGTAATTTTTCTCCTCACTAATATACACTGCCTCTCACCCCCACAGCTCTCAGTCGTCCTCTAATTCTGGCTCTCAGTTGTCCTCTCATTCTGGTTGTGAAGGTTGTTACCAGCACAAGATGCCAGACAGAGATGGCTACAGATAATAAGTTATGTCTGTGCCAGACTCTTCTCCCTACTTTTGGGACCTGCCTTCAGTTATGGATGCTTGGAGGTACCTGGAACAGAACCTTGGGAACCTTGAGGTTCTCTACAACATTTACAGCCTTCTGTTCCTCAATACAGGCAGTCTGTGGTTATCAGCGGGCACAGTTATCGGTGATCCAGTTTTATGGTGCTTTTCTGGTGACGAAAATTGGCGATTTTCAGCACAAATGAGCTCATTTCCGCTTTATGCTCCCAATACATACCTAACAGAGGCAGCGATTACCAAAATTTGGCGATTTTCGGTTATTGTCAAGCTGTCGGAATGGAACCCCCACTGATAACTGGGGATGCCTGTAAATGCTTTCTCTCACTGTCTCAACCTGTTACTTCCACATCTTACACCTTCAATCAAGAGAAGATGCAGCGTCTTGATGACAAGATAGCCTTCGTGTTGTAAAAGGGATATCAAAGAGATTCATCCAGTGGGGCTGAGGCTTTACAGATTGCTCTTTCTCACTCTGAAGGCTGCAGGAGGCTACCTCATGAATGGGGACTTAAGGGTCTGAGTGAAGATCAGTAAGAACTTACTTACTTTGTCAGACCTGAAGGATGGCTACTTTCACTTTCCTGTTTACCTACATTTTAGGAAGTTAATTTGCTTCATAGGATGGCATCAATTATTCCACACTTGGGCCCTTTGCTCTGATCTGTGTACAGATCTTCAAATCTCCACAAGAATGCTGGCACCCAAGGCAAGATTGATTCATCATCTAGGTCTTTGTCTCTGCCAGTATCTGGATAACCAGCTGATCTTGGGTTCCTCTATGGAAGATTTTTTTGACATTCTTTGGCTCACGGTCAAGTCTTGGCAGACACTAGTGCATTATCTGACG
>NC_087205.1:71561888-71651888 GCF_015104395.2 Macrobrachium nipponense
GCCAGAAGCGCCAGCCTGGCGCAGCGAGACCAAGAGCACCATCCAAGATTTTCTCGTTTTAGCGAGTTATTAACCTAGGAGTCCGGTAGACTCTCGGACACCAAGCTCGGTAACGGCAAGATTCGTTCCTGATTTCGTTACCCATTTAATCACTTAGGCCATTTCCACGACACTCTCATATCGCATAGAGCATCGAGAATCTCTTTTTTTCGCTCCTATTCGCGTTTAACAAAGAGATCCTTCTCGATCGACGATAATAACTGTTAACATGTTTAACATTGGAAAAGGAGATGTGAGAAGACGAACAGGCTTCCTATAGACTGCTTCCTTTTCCTACTTCTCCACGATTGAAGATGACGTGGGAAAAGCTTCAAGGAAGGTTATCTTGCCAGTACAAGAGCAACTGGCCTCTTTGGTGGGAGTGTTTTAGCGCCTCGTAGGAAGGACGTTGCGCTTCCAATCAAGAAGTCTCGTCCTCTCTCCCCTGCGAAGCGAGAGGCGTCATGCAGACGTGTGAAGCTTCCAAACATATCGCAGAGGCTTCGGTTTCGAGAGCGAGATCGGGAGAATCTTACGGAAGACACGTAACGCCAGAGAGACGTGAGACGTCGTCAAGACATGAATAGTCATTTAAAGCTGCTTTTAGACGCGAGGCTCCAACCAACCAAAATTTTGGCGCCAGTTAGGACGCCTTTTGAGAGCGAAGCGTCTTCCAGGCGCGAGGCGTCATCCAGACGTCAGCAGCCACACAAACGGGAGGCGTCAGCCAGGACGCTTGGCTGACTAGAAGCGTCATCCAAGCGGGAAGCGTCATCCATTTATGGAGAGAAGCCTGGGCTGTTGCGCCTTCCAGGACTATTAAAGCGGTGAGAGGAAAGGAATATCATTCCCTTAGCCCTCTCCTATTAGGAGTTTGTCTCCTCCAGAGGAAAGACGTACTGAATTAGCAGCGGAGACTCATCTAGACCCCGAGTTAGAAGTAAACTCGGAGGAGGAGTATCAAGGAAGAGAAGGACTGTCGAACTATAATGTTTTGACAGCCTTGCTTCTAGAGGAGTATGGAGACGACTTGACTCCTGCCTCTCTCCTTCTCCGCGCTCTCTTTTTCTCGAGTGCAAACGACGAAGAAATCTTGCGTTTTTTTCTTAGAATGAAGCCACCCGCCATTTCGATAAAGAGGGCTCTTCAGTCTTTAGACTCTTGGATGAAGTTTGAAGAAGGAGTTAGTTAGAACGGTCTTCTGCATGCCTCCAGCGAGACTAGCTGGTAAAAGAGGCATTTGTATCATGACAGGAGAGAATTTGGGTATTTCTCTTCCGTCTACGTCAGAAGCGACTTTTCGACCTTAGTTGACGCTTCACGTAGACAAGGTTTGAACTCTGCCCGTATAACTTGGGGCATTTCAGAACTGGACCATCTCCTCAAGGGACTCTTTCATGTATTGGAAGTTTTCAACTTCTTAGATTGGTCCCTTGGGGTGATGTCCAAGAAAGCCCATGATTCTGAAGGACTCGAACCAGAAGTCCTTCTGTGTATTTTGTCTTGTATAGACAAAGCGGTTCAGGATGGCTCGGTTGAGATCTCCTCTTTGTTTGGAGCAGGTCTTCTTAAAAAGAGGACGTAGTATAGTGTCTTTTTAACCAAAGCGGTCTCCCACGCTCAGAGGGCAGCGCTTCTGTACTCGCCTTTGTCTGACTTTTTGTTCCCTTCTCAGTAGTGAAGGACATTTCTCGTTCATTAACTGAGAAGGCGACTCAAGACCTTCTGACACAGTCAGTAAGGAAGAAGAAACCTGCAGACAGCCCCAAGAACACTGTCATTGTCTGATGAGGAGAAAGACCGAGCCTACAACCTGACAGATGCGCTAGATGCGAACATATAGGACAGATAAGAGTGTCCGATGTGGACATTGCCAGACATCCTCGAGACTCTACCAAGCTCGAAGCTCCGGCAAGTGGGGAGGAGCACCCAGGCGCGAGCGCCAGGCAGGCGCGAGGCGCCAGGCAGGCGCGAGGGTACCAGCCAGCGGCGAAGCTCCCAGGCAGGCGCAAGGCGCCAGGCAGGCACAAAGCGCCAACCTGGCGCGAGACGCCAGCCAGGCGCGAGGTGCCAGCCAGCCGCGAAGCTCCAGGCAGGCGCAAGGCGCCACTCCAACCAGGAGCTAGACGCGCGCAAGGCGCCAGCCAGGCGCGAAGCTCCAGGCAGGCGCGAGGCGCCAGGCAGGCACAAAGCGCCAGCCAGGCGCGAGCAGCCAGCCAGGCGCAAGCCAGGCTCTAGGCGCGAATCTCCAGCTAAGACGCGAAGCGTCATCCAGATGCGAGGCGCCAGTCAAGCGAAAGGTACCAGACAAGCGCTAGGCGCCAACCAAGAGCGAAGCACCAGCCAGGCGCGAGGTTCCTGCAGGCTTCAGGCTTCAGTCGGGTGAGATCCATTTCAAGAAAGCCCTGGTCTTCTTTGAAACATGGAGATCTCCTAAGCACTTCATTAGTGACTTGATTCCTTCAAACAGCTGAGAATTAAAAGCGCAGGAAGTGCGCGCTTTTGCAAATTCTTGTTCTTTACATAACAATATGTCATATAAGACATATTAGCTGTGTTGTACGGTAGAGGCAACTCTGTGTTGACTTCTCATTACACAAAGGATGCAAGTTAACCTACGAGAGATCCTTCTCTTTTGGTTTATAACCGTTTTTTTCTGCGGATACGTTACTGGGATAAGGAGCCGACACTGATCCTTAACTTTGAGTTAAAGTTTTTTAACTTTAGTGAAATTATTGGTGTTTTTTGAAAGGATGTGTGGATAACTCTTTCCAATTTGAGCGCGAACCCTCTGTTAGGATCAGGTGATCGGGATCTGTGTTGCGCTCCTTCATAAGGTGTATTGTCATATAAGTGGATCAGCACCCATTGACAAAGTCCTTTCAGGCTCTGCCGAGTAAGTGGATAAGACCCCTTCGCAGACCCACAAGAACTCTTGGCCATAGATCACATATCTCGCTAAAGTTTCTTGAGGTGATGCAGACTACTGGGCAAACACCCACGAAGTCTACCACCTATCAGGTAGGAACCAAGGTTTTATTTATACCTACAACATATGTTGTTTACCTGTCTATTCCATATAGTAGCTGTCTCTTACCCTCCACCGAAGGGTGCCAATCAGCTATGTATATATCTGACAGGTAAGTTGATTGTATGAAATGATATATTATGATACATAAAGTTTCATACATACTTACCTGGCAGATATATACGATTAGGGCCCACCCAGCCTCCCCGCAAGGAGACAGGTGGAAGAGAAAAAATATGATAGAAAACAGGAATGGTTCCTAATCCTGCCACCCAGGGCAGGACGGTAGATCACCTGACCTACCTGCAGCTTGTGCCGCGAAATTTGATTTCTGTCGGGAACGACGGAGTCTTAGCTATGTATATATTCTGCCAGGTAAGTATGTATGAAAACTTTATTGTATCATAACAATATCATTTTATCCGATTCTTCCGCGCTCACTCCTTGAAACACTCCGGCACACGGGACATTTTTTTTTTTTTTTCAGGGTTTTTTTTTTTTTTTTTACCGCTTCAGCGTAAGAGGGTTAGTTTGCCTATGAATTTGCATAATAGAAAAAAATAAAAGTGCTGTGGAAGAAGATGCCCTTCATCCTTGGACAACATTTCATTTTATTTGACTTAGTCTTGGTTCAAAATGGTTCTTTGGGTTCTTAAATGCCATCTGATTGGTTATTTCAGTTTTGATCTCGTGGAATGGTTCATAGGTTTTTGTATTTTTTCTTCAGTTTTCATCCATTGCACAGGAGGTAGTTTAATGCTGTGCTTATTTCATTTCTCTTCTTTGGGTGTTTTTGTTTGATGTTCTGCTACATTAGATTTCTGTGTGCAACCACAGACCCAAAAAAAGAAGATATATACATATAGTATATATGTATAATTTAAAGAAGGCATAATTTAACTCCCAGCTTATGTATGTAATGATTTTCCCGCAAGAACAAAAACAGCCAAACCTTGGCCTCATTCCTTCATTATTAAAAATCTCATGGAAATAAGGTCCAAAAGAATAGACTCCTGTATCCAGTGAGATCCTTAAGACGCTACCTTCAAAGGAGAGGAAAGATTAAAGGACCTTTGAGACAACTTTGGCGCTCTGTAAAAAGCCCAGGGTACCTTCTTTCCAGAAATGCTTTAATTTTTCCTGAGAGAATTTATTTCAGAAGACACTTAGATTGTAGAGGACAACTTTTATGTTCTGAAAGTAAAGGCTCATGAAGTTAGGGCAGTTCCAACTTTCCTTGCTTTTAGGCTTAATATCTCCATCTTGTTGATTTTACAGTCAACAATCTGGAAATGTAAGTCCATTTTTGCCTATCATTACCTCAAGGACTTACAAATGGTGTTTGAAAACTGCAATACATCAGGACCTTTATCCGTGGCTGGCATGGTACTGGGGGCGGAAGCATAGGGAAATTTTTATTCCTTTGCTATCCACTCCTTTTGAATCAAGTTTTTGTGATTTTGGGAAGGGGGGACGGGTACGAGACACCTGGTGTACCCCGTTTGTAATTTCAGTGGTTGGGTTTGGTGGTTTTTAAGTCAGTGGTGTAGGTGATTTGATTCGTTTGTAATTTTTCTGGTTTATGCCGAGGGCAAGGACAACTCTTAAACTTTGTTAGCTTACAGTGTACGTCCTCCACTGCAAAGTTCCCACTAATGTATGGGCGACCCTTGGCTCTACTGCATGCCCACTACTATTGAGAGAACCGCTGGCTTGAGGCAGCAACTACCCGCAGCTGCTCTCTCAACAGGTATGGAAATAAAATGATATTGTTATGATACAATAAAGTTTGTTCATACTTACCGGGCAGATATATATATATAGCTGTATTCTCCGAAGTCCAACAGAATTTCAAAACTCCCGGAAAACGCAGTGGTCGGCCAGGTGGTTAGTACCCATTCCCGCCGCTGGGAGGCGGATATCAGGAACCATTCCCATTTTTCTATTAAGATTTTATTTTCTAGTGCCACTGTCCCCTGAGTGGAGGTGGGTGGGTACTTGATTATATATATCTGCCAGGTAAGTATGAACAAACTTTATTGTATCATAACAATATCATTTTTGTTCATGACACTTACCTGTCAGATATATATTAGCTGAATCCCACCTTTGGAGGTGGGAAGGGACAGAATAGAATGGTTTAGGAACAAATTGCATGCAGATGATAGACATCTTGGTTCCTTACCTGTTAGCATAGCTGACTTCGTGATTACTGTCACCCAAGTCTGCTTCTGCTTTACTAGAGTCTCCAGCAAGGAAGTGACCTATGTAGCTGGTGAGTTCTAGATGATCTGTCAACGGTGGGGGCATGACCACAATGTGACTAGACCATATTGACCATACTATGAGGGCAAAAAGCAAACCACCACTGACCTAGCCTAACAAAAGTTAACCCCACTTAACTTTAGGCTAACGAAAGGGAAGTCCACCTTAGCCGGCCGACCCCCCAACCATAAACCAAAACAACAAAATTAAAAGCTCACCCACCCACTTCTATAGGATAGGATGAGCATTACTTTCCACCACCCCCGAGATAGTATCCGCAGAAATGTATGGTCCTAGCAAGCAGCAGTTCTATATGAAGTCTTCACATCCCGCAGGTAATGTAAAGCGAACACAGAGTTGCTTCGCCAAAAGGTGGCACTCAAGATGTCACTGAGTGCCATGTTCTTTTGAAATGCCACGGAGGTTGCAAACCTCTCTCACTTCGTGAGCATAACTTTCAAAAGTCCAAGATCACCATCTCGACAGGACGAATGAGCCTCCTTGATGATGCTCCTCAGAAAGAACGCTAGCGTTGACATCGTAAGTGTGGTCTCTTGAGAACTGAACACACAAATTGTCCAAACGGACCTCGACACTGTTTAGTCCTTTCCAAATAAAAACTTGAGAGCCCTGACAGGTCACAGGACTCTCTCAGGTTCTTGTCCAATGATCTCTGCTAACCCTTTGATGTCGAAGCTCTTGGGCCAAGGGTTGAACGGATTTTCATTCTTCGCTAAGAATGAAGGGCTTAAAGAACATACTGCATTATGTCCTCTAAAGCCCACATGTTTACTTATGGCTTGAATTTCAACTAACCCTCTTTGCGTAGACCAGAGTGGTTAGGAAAATAGTTTTTCTTGTCACGTCCTTTAAAGAAGCAGCATGCAAAGGTTCGAAAGGACTCGACAATCAGGAACTTTAGAACTACATCTAAGTTCCATGACGGAACCTTTGGTTGCGGCACTTTCGAGGTTTCAAACGACCTCAAAAGATCGTGAAGGTCTTTGTTGTCAGACAGATCTAAACCTCATATGTCGAAAGACCGTCGACTACATGCTCTAGTAACCTCTTATCGTAGGAACCGCTAGCTTGTCAACATTCCTTAGATGGATGGGGAAATCAGCAATCTGGTTCACAGAGGTCGTGGAGGAGGAAATACCTTTCTTCCTACACCATCTCCTGAAGACAGCCCACTTTGATTGGTAAACTGCACGAGAGGAAGCTCTTCTTGCGTTGGCAATAGCTCTCGCCACCAGTCTTGAAAACCCTCTCGCTCTGGCCAACTTCTCGATAGTCTGAACGCAGTCAGACTCAGAGCGGAGAGGTTTCTGTGGTACCTCTCGAAGTGGGGCTGTCTGAGTAGATCTATTCTCTCTGGCAGGGTCCTTGGAAAGTCCACTAGGAAGGACATGACCTCTGTGAACCAGTTTCTTGAAGGCCAAAAAGAGGCAATTAACGTCATTCTCGCTCCTTCCGACGCCGCAAACTTCCTGATCACCTCTCCCAGAAGTCTGAACGGGGGAAAGGCGTAGACGTCCATCCTCGTCCAATCCCAAAGGATGGCGTCTATCGCTATTGCTCCCGGGTCGAGAACAGGGGAGCAGTAAAGAGGAAGTCTCTTCGTCTTTGATGTTGCGAAGAGGTCTACTAAGGGACGCCCCCATAGTCTCCACAACTCTTGGCACACTTCTCGATGAAGAGTCCATTTCGGTCACCAGTATCTGCTGCCGACGGCTGAGAAGATCCGCACAGATGTTCTAAATTCACTTTACCTCCCAAATGATATATTTTCATATATGTACCGAAGGGGAATTTTTTTTTTAAGTTGATAATAATTTCGTCCCCCCATGGGATCGAACCACCGTCCAGGTGGACGGGGACGAAATCAGGACAGTCAGTGATGCTATCCAATCAGCCAACAGTGTCTCTGTTGGCTGATTGGATAGCGTCACTGACTGTCCTGATTTTGTCCCCGTCCACCTGGACGGTGGTTCGATCCCATGGGGGGACGAAATTATTATCAACTTAAAAAAAATTCCCCTTCGGTACATATATGAAAATATATCATTTGGGAGGTAAAGTGAATTTAGATATTAAAGGACATTTGTAGCTTGAATTGATATATAAATGGATCACGGTTCGATGTGGTAATTATTCATATATATATATAATATACAGTAAGTCCTCGGGTTACGCTGGTCTCGACTTACGATGTTTTCGTGGTTACGAACGCGCCCCCATAAAAATATAAAAAAATAATATTTTGCGTCGTTCCGTCTTACGCGGTTTAGCGTCGTAAGCAACGTAAACAAACGCGAACTAGTTCCAGGCGCACGGCGGAAGAATACGCTTTGTGGGGGAGAGGACGGCGTCGCTTCGCTACGCTCAGTCCTCGTCCATACGCCATTTTGGTTGTTTACACTGCCTCTCTCTCCTCGTGTTGTATCGTTTTTGTAACTTTTTGCTCTTTGTTATGGCTCCCAAGCGCAAGGCGGACTCTTCTGATGGTAGTGCATCGAAGAAAAGAAAGGCCATCACCATGGCAAATTAAAGTGGACATTATAAAGCGATCCGAGAAGGGAGAAACGCCAACAAACATTGGCCGCTCGCTGGCCTTAGCCGTTCGACACCGTTGCTACCATCGTGCCTCACCTCAAGAATCATCTGCTCAGCATCTCCAGCAACTTCTGGAGGTTCTTTTTTCTCTTCACTTAACCTCCCCCAGTCTCTGCCAGCACCGCAGCTTCCTCTCCAGTGTGCAAGCCAATCAAACTAATAAAGGTAAGGAATTGTTCTCTCGTTGTTATTGATAGGTATTTACATTAAATCATGGTATTTTTTCAATGTTCCGACTTACGCTGAAATTCGTGTTACGATGCATCGTAAGAACGGATCAACGTCGTAACTCGAGGACCCCCTGTATATATATATATATATATATACTACATATATACAGTTGGTCCCCCCCGTATTCGCTGGGATGCGTACCAGACACACACACAGCACCACGTGAATGTTTGGAAACCAGTATCAAATGCTAAAAACAGCCCATTTTTGTTAGTGTTAAAACTCAAGAAAACCCACTAAAAACTTTTCATACTCCTTGGATTTTTTTTAATAGTTTTTATCAGCAAAAAGTGCAGGAATTTGTGGATATTTCTCATAGAAAAATACCCCCCCCCCCCCCCCCCAGCCCGAATGTGCGAATTTTCCACGAATAATGCTGGGAAATGTTCCAGAGAGAAATCCACGAATCCAGAGAACGCGAATATGGGGGGGTCCCACTATACGTATATATACGTATACAGTAGGTACCTCGAGATACGAAATTACATAATCCTTTCCGAGGCGCCCTTCGTTATCATGAGGTTTTCGTATCTTGGACCACATTTTACATGTAAAATGGCTAATCCGTTCAAAAGCCCTCAAAAACACCCCAGTAAATTATATTTCCAGGCCTAAAACACATGTTCTAGAGTTATGACGCCGATCCGACGGAAGAAATATGACTCCAAAAAGGCAAAATACTGTACGTACATACTTGAGTAATATTCAACTGCGCATGTAATGTTCAACCCCATTTTTACTGCATATATTAGGACTCTTTAGCATATGTCCCTTAGCAATAAGCCAAGCCTATGTTAGTGGTTGCTACTGTAGCCTAGTCTATGATTCTGACATCTAAACCTAAGAAGCTAAAAGCTTAGAATATGTCAATAAAATGTATAAATAATCAGTATGTACTCATTTCAATAATTATTAATTAATCATTAACTTTAATACACAAACAAAAACCTTCCAATCGATTGTTTACATTCAGCTCTTACCATCTTACAAGTACCGAACGAACGCCAAGCAATCACTTTTCCTAGGACACTGTAAGCCATAAATTTTCATTAGTGTCTCTCTTCAACTAATGAAACTACCAAACAGTATAATAACCATTCATTTCTATTCATTATTCTATCTTTACCTAATGGAGATACCGAGTTACTGACAGCTATAATGAAACATACGCAACGTAATATTAAAACAGAAGAATAATTCTAAAAAATACGTATTTTGTTGGCAGTCTGATTTATTTTTATATTTATGATATCTATTCAAATTTACAATTTTTTTATTAAATGTATTGCGTGTACTCATATCCAATATTAAGTTAAGTAACCATTAACTTATATAACAAACAACCAAAAAAAAGCTTCCCAAACTTCTTGTTTACATCCAGCACTTACGAGTATCGAACGATCGCCAAGCAATCACTTTACACAGTAAGCCTTAAATTTTCATTATCTCTCTTCAACTACTGAAACTACCAAACAGTATAATAACCATTCATTTCTATTCTTTATTCTATCTTTACCTAATGGTTTTTTTTTATTAAATGTGTTGCATGAATAAGTTTTTCAATTTACAGCATCCTTTTACCAATAGAATACTTAAAGCACAAGGGGTAGATGCTGACCAATAGGAGAGCAGGATCTTAAGGGGTTACTAGCATCAGGAACCAATGGGAGAGCGGGAGGATGGTGGCGAGTTTACTCAGTTGGCGGTGTAGGAGTTTTAAAATTGTTCTCGATGGTCCGGGCAAATCTCGGGATTTTACAGCAACAACCTTTCGTATCTTGAAAACTTTTTGTATGTAGAGCTGTAAAGTTTTTCATATTGGCTTTCGTATCTCGAGTTTTTCGTAAGTTGAGCCTTTTGTATGTCAAGATACCACTGTGTGTGTGTGTGTGTGTGTGTGTATATATCTATATATATATATATATATATATATATATATAGATATATATATATATAATATATATATATATATATATATATATATATATATATAGATATATCTATATATCTATATATCTATATATCTATATATCTATATATCATATCTATATCTATATATCTATATATCTATAATATATTATATATATTATATATATTATATGATCTATATCATATATATAATATAATATATATATATATATATATATATGATATATATCTATATAGATATATATATATATATATATATATATATATCATATATATATATATATATATATCTATATATATATATATATATATATATATATATATATATATATATAGTATATATATATATATATATATATATATATATATATATATATATATATACTATATCACATACATACATACATACTCACTCCAGTTCCCAAGCAATTATATGATCAGAGCCCACCTGCCTCCCCTTGCATGGATATTAGAGGAAGAAACAAGATGCTCTTTGCTAGTTTATTTCCTTAAGTCCCAGAAAGTGGGTGGAGCCTATTCACCTACACACAAACAAAAGAAGCGCCACAGCACGAATTTTAAATTTTTAAATTGCCTGTAGCAGGTGCAGGTCTAACAATTGTAACGTAAGTAATCCCTGTTTCAAGTGCTGTAATTGGTCTCCTGAGCAATGGAAGAATTTTGGTAAGAGGAGATATAAGAGGAAATCGGCGGCTCTATCTTGGGTTGGCTTCTTGTTGGCAGCAGGTGCATCAATTCCTTCTTGTTATATCTCTTCCTTGCCAAGATCTCCTCTCGTTGCATCTTCTTCTCGGGGAGATTTTACTTCCTCTCATTCTCCCATTGCTTCCTCTGCAATTGTTTTGAGAGGGGTTTTGGGAGATCTTGTACATAATTGATGTTATTGAGGGGACACACACACACACACACACAAGGGAAGAGGCAGCTTCCTCTTATACAGTCTTTTCAGAGTTAGATGCTCAGAGCCAGAAATAGTTAAAGTAGTATATAGTGAACATGCATATTTTATAATCATATGAAACTAACATGGTAATACATAATCATTCCATTTTCAGAGTAATGAACTTAGTCACATCAATGTCCCTGTTATGTTAATGCCAGATGACTTCAAAGCTTATTCAAAAGTCCGAGTTGACAACCACCTTTTTAACAAGTAAGCTCTTTCCTTTTCTTTTTACTTTTTTATTTTATTTTATGTAGAAAATGTATGTAATTTGAAATTCAAATAGTTTCCACTCAGAAATTTTGGTAAATTAGATTTTGATTTCAGAAAAGTACACTATTGAAATTAAGATGAGCAAATTATATATTCACTTTCAGTGTGTTTGGTTAGGTATTTTTATTACTCTTATATCGTGCACTTGCAAGTAAAAAGATAACAGTGCTGGTAAATTACATGTTCACCTTCAATGCATTTGGTTAGGTATTTTTATTACTCATATTCTGAAGTTGCAAGTAAAAACATAACATTGCAAAGCAATACAATAAGCTTTAATTAAGAATTGTGTGGTTCATATAAGTAATTTACCAAGTAATTACATAGCTATACTTTTCCACTCACATGACAGCTTAAATTTGAAATTCGCAGCAGTGCTTTTATTGTTTTTGTGTTGGTGACTACCTGGCCCACTACCGGGGAACAGTAGGAACAACAACTCAGAGGAATTCACTTCTTTCCTGCCGGCCTTCGATACAACATCAAATGGTTTCAGCAGCTTTGTTTATTTTTTCTCATTGCTATTTTGGGAATATCCTTTCAGGATTCGGTGAAGTATTCACTTTTCTGGTTGTCTTCTAGCTTAGTTTAGATAGTTATTATACCTTTTTGACCTTTAATGATGTCAGACCATGGGCGTCTGCAGAAAAAAATTCACGGGGGGGCCCAATGATATGGAGATCGCTGAGCGTTAAGGGGTAATCCCCTCTCGTTTAAAAAAAATTTGTTTCCCAAAGTGCTTAGATACAAAATGGTGGCAATTTTTTTTATCTAACAAAGTAGCTCAACTACGTTATCTCCAGTGGAGAATCTTGATGATTTTTTTTTTTTTTTTTGGAAGAATTATTCAACAATTAACGTATGTGAATTCCGGCGAAAAAATGCTTTTCGAGCTATATGCTTCACAAAACACAAGAGTGATAAGACAGACAGAAAACACATTACATTTCTTGAAAAACATATGATTGGATTTTCCATGTAATTTTTTATTAATTTTGCATTTTCTATGGAATTTTCTTTATTTTCCAGAAATTCCAGGTTTGGGGCAAATGCCCCCCTCCCCTGCAGGTGCCCATGTGTCAGACTTGAGTTTCTCCAGCGTTAAGTATTGTAGGGAGGATTGTAAAACCCAGTAGACTAGAGCAACCTACGATCCCCATACTATCTAATCTTAATTGTAGAGGGCAAGTGTGTTCAAAGGATCTTACTTGTGACAAATGTAAGGGTTAGGAAGAAAGGCTGTGAAATCTCATGTAGAGAAGCTAGATAGAGATAAGAAAAGGTGGGCGGTCTCTAGAACTGAGATCCCCATCTGGGGCTAGTGCTAACAGTGGACTTAATGCAGTGCACTGTAGGCATTACCTAAGGTTCTTTGCAGTGTGCCTTCGGCCCCTAGCTGCAATCACTTTCATTCCTTTTACTGTACCTCCTTTCATATCATCTTTCTTCATCTTACTTCCAACCCTCTCCTAACACTTACGTAATTGTTCATATACGGAACAAACCTTCGGTCTTAACATTAGGATTTACTAGCGCCAAGCTGGAAACCGGTAGAATTAAAATTACACTTGTGAGATCCAGGGACTATTGGCATCTATACCAGGTCACGGGGCATGTATACCCAGAATGCCCACGGCTGCCTGTGACCCACCAGTTATTTTCCTACCGCCTTTAAGATAAGACGTGTTACTGTCTATCTGATTTAAAGCCGGTTTTTCAGTTTGCCCGTTCTTTATCCATTTCATTTTTCATTTCTTATTACCTTTTCTTTCTCCGAGTGTGCTCAGTGTGAGGAAAGAGTGTATAAGTGGTATGATGGAGAATTTTGCCTCAACATCGGGATCGTCTACCGTTTCGAAGAGGAGACAAAGGAAATGCCCAGGAGTCAGTGGCTTTCCATGTTCTAGGTTCCTAACTTCGGTGTCGACGGATCCTCATCCAACGTGTAGTAGGTGCAGGGAAAACGTATGTACGATTACTAATCCATGTTCTGTTTGTCGCGGTTGGTTGGTGGAACAGTGGAAGAAGTTCTATGAGAAAAGCCAATACAAAAGGAAGGTGGTGACGCCATCTTTGGATGACCAAACCTTACCGGCTTCTTTTGTATCGGCAATAAACCAGGCTGCTCCATATGTTTCTCCACCTGCTTTTGATTTGTCTCGTACCCCTTCGGTTTCTCCTAGCGGTTCAGTATCGGAAACGTCAGGAGGGGCCTTGGGTAATTTTATGAATAATATGCACTCTCCTTTGTTCCCAGCAAGTAGAGGGGGAGATCCAGCATCTTTGTTCCAGGCTCCTGCTCCCCAAGTGCATAGGTTGGATGGTATGTGGTCAGCGCTAGGCCTACCAGGCGTACCAACCTTGGATGGTCTGCTTGCGCATTATATGGCGTCACGGTTCCAGCAGGGTCCGGCAGCGCTGAATGTTCCTCATCCCCCGGGCTTGCAATTTATGGGAATTAATGCTGCGGCTACGCCATCAAACTCAGTGTTTACAGCGATGCAGAACGTGGGAGGTAGTTTGGCAGCAAACGTGCGGTTGCCAGCAGAAACCTCTCAGTCTCTCCCTACGAGAGGGATGACGTCACAACATACATCACACACCGATATGGCAGGCGTGATGACGTCACAGACTGCTTCTTGGCCTATTTCGCTGCACCCAGACGCTAATACGCCTTCTGACCCGTCAATGCAAACTGTAATGCAGAAATTACAGGATATAGAGAAGAGAATGGATAAGAGAGACAAAAAGAAAAAGTGTGATTCGCCTTCTTCGTCTTCTTCCTCTAGTTTGGCGTCATCGCTAAGTCCGATAATGTCACGGCGAGCGCCAGTCAAGCGTTGGAGGAGGATTCGGGAGTTCCTGACGGATCCTCGGGCTAAGAGGAGAAGAATCAATTCTTCCTCATCTTCGGACCAAGACTGTCATATCCAAGTCAGCAGGAAGGTCAGGAAGTCAGTGGCTATTAAGCACAAGGTTAGCAGACAAAGCCGTTCGCAAGAATCCGAACAAGCGAGAGAGGCGACGGCCGACGGACTAGCGGCCGATGCGGAGTTGCCAGTTCGGATCGCAAAAACTACGATACCGCTGGTAAAATCGACGTTGGCGGCGAAAGGTGCAGCAGAGGATAGAATGCAGGTCCCAGTTTCGCCCGTAAGGCCGTTCAAAATATGTACGAAGGACAATAAGGCTCCTATTAAAAGTACGAAAAATAGGGAGTTGGCAACCTCGGCGGATACGTTTATGGAAGGCAGTGTCCGTCTGGATGAAAGATCGAGGCCGAGTTCTCTGACGCTCATAAACGATACCAATACTAATAGAGACGAAGTTATATCTGTCTTAAGGGAGCCTTCATCTTGGAGATCTAGACGAGATTCTCGCTCTAGATCCATGAGCAGAGAAAGAGTGAGGCATTCTTGTTCCTCTGCTGACTATCCGGGATCGAGCCAACAGCGGCCAGCCAAGATCAAAGAGACCGCGGCCGTAGGGGCAGGCGGCCGTGGAATTCCGGGCCGTCTGTCAGAAGATAGGGGCGAGACAACATCCCTTGTGACGGAGAATGGTACATTAGAGCCGGAGGAAGGAGAAAACCAAGAGTTTCTGGCCTCGTATGCAGAGGTGATTGATTTGATTCGTCAATTCAATAACCTTTCGGAGAAGACAGAAACACCGGCCAGTATGCTTCCGCCTGGAATTGACATGGCATTTGGATTAAAAAGGGGTACCAAGGTGTCGTATGAATTGCCTTGTTCGAGTCATGCGGAGCCAGTCTTGCAACACGTAAACGCAAAGATTGCAGGAAGGGATAATTCCTTAAGATCTAATAGATCATTTAAATTTATTCCCCCTCCAATGATAAAACAAAGGAAATATTATACGACACCGAAGGTCCCTTTGCTGTCTAGACAAGTGAACCCTAATGTTGTAAGATTAAGCCCTGGATTAACCTTGGATCAGGTTAAAATGGAGCGCCCTTCGATGACGTACCAAGAGGCTGCTATGTTAGAAGCAACAGCTTCTTCTGTCTTTCAGGCTGCTTCTTGGTTAGACCTTTGGTCAACAGCAGTGGCGAAGATTGCATCCTCGGAAGTAACAAGAAAAGTAGTGGATGAATCATTGTTCATTAGATTACTACAGTCAGGTTCCAAGGCGATTGCGTACCTGACAAACGTAAGTGCCAATGTTTGGGCAAATATCCTGCTAAGAGGAGAGATGCAGCGTTGGCTAGGACTAAGCCGCAATGTGGATTTGGATTCCCTGTTAGCAATGAGGAATGGGGATATCTTGGGAGTCGCAACTGCTGTTGCCAGAGGTCATACTGGAAGAGGTGATAGATAGACGAAGGATGGGACAACTAACGGATTAGGTTGGTGCAACAGGCAGTTAGGAAAACGTCTAACAGGTCAAGCTACTCCTTTGGGAGGGAAGGGACAGCAGCAATGTCTCGAAAGAAGACAGTGAGACATAACATCCCTAATAGTCACAAGACCCTCTTCCCCAAAGAGGCTAACTCATCGACCCTTTCACAATAGAAACAACAGAGGAAGGGACAGTAGGGGAAGAGGGAGAGGCTCAAGAAGATAGGATGGGCGCCTCTCATCACTCGGCCACACGAGTTGCCTGGCAAATCACTGGAAGGTGTGGCAGGAACTAGGGGCAGAGCAGTGGGTGGTGGATGTTCTCAGGATCGGGTATTTGATCCCGTTCGAGGTAACCCCGCCCCTGACAGATCAGCCATTACCCCACGTCGCTTATGCCCACAAATCTCAGAAGGCCATTATTCTTCAGGACAAAGTGAAGAAGATGATGGAAAAAGGAGCTGTGCAACAAGTATGCAGTCCGTCAAAAGGCTTCTACAGCAGGATTTTCCTGGTACCCAAAGCCAACGGGGAGTGGAGGACAGTAATAGACCTGTCAACGCTGAATCTGTTTATAAGGAAAACCGGTTTCAATATGGAAACTCCAAAAACGGTTCTACAAGCAGTCAGGATCGGAGACTTTATGCTGACAGTCAATCTAAAGGACGCATACTTTCAGATACCAGTCCATCAGTCTTCAAGGAAATTTCTCCGCTTCAGTCTTGCAGGGAAAGCTTTCGAATTCAAGGTCCTGTGCTTCGGATTGACAATGTCTCCTGAAGTTTTTACAAGAGTGTTCACTCTCGTGTCGACGTGGGCGCATGCTCAGGGGATCAGGCTAATAAGATATCTGGACAATTGGCTGGTGATAGCAAAGTCCAGGGAGAAATTACTCAGGGACAGGGCGACCCTCCTGCAGCTTTGTCACAGCCTAGGTATTGTGGTAAATCAGGAGAAGTCGCAGTTGGATCCAAGTCAACGTTTGGAGTATCTAGGAATGGTTATAGACACATCAGAAGCCAAAGTATTCCCGACAGACCAAAGAATAGAGAAATGCAAACAAGTGGTGAATGCCTTTCTGGGAAAACAATGGAGGATGAAGGAGTTTTGGTCACCAATAGTAGATCACCCGTACAAGCAAATTCCCTTGTCGGCAGAAGTGAGGAAAGACTTGCTGTGGTGGGTGAACGACGACAATCTGACAGTGGGTGTCCCCCTTCAACAATCCTCTCGAGACCTCTTGCTGTTCTCGGATGCGTCACTAGAAGGCTGGGGACCCATATGGAGGAGTTGATGGTGTCAGCAAAATGGAGTTGCAAGGAACAGAGAACTCCAGAATAAACGTGCTGGAGTTAAAAGCAGCTTTTCTAGCTCTACAGGAATTCAGGGAGAGAGTAAAGGGACACTCAGTGGTATTAATGTCAGACAACACCACAGTAGTAGCTTATATAAACAAGCAAGGAGGCCTAGTTTCTCGCAGTTACATGTGATGACAGTTCAACTTCTCAGTGGGCTATAGAGAACCTGGTAGACATGGGCAGGGCCGGATATTCCGGGAAAAAGAAACATAGTGGCCGACAAGTTGAGCCGCAGGGATCAGAATTCTGGGAACGGAGTGGTCCCTGCACCCAACAGTAGTGGACAGGATGCTCATGTTGTGGGAAGGACCGATCATAGACCTATTCGCAACCAGGTACAACAAAAAGTTGGCAGTATATTGTTCAGTAGTCCCAGACGCAGAGGCAGTAGCAGAAGATGCGCTACAACACCCCTGGGGGACAAATCCTGGACGTGTACGCATTTTCTCCATTTTGTCTAATCCGTCAGGTTCTGAACAGGGTAATGCAGTCTCAGAACCTCAAGATGACCCTGGTAGCCCCCCGTTTATGGCCGAAAGCAGAGTGGTTTCCAGACCTACTGGAACTCCTAGTAGATGTGCCGAGAGAGTTACCCCCATGGAGCAACCTACTGTGTCAGCCGCACATGGAGAGGTACCACCAGTCGGTGAAGTCCCTATCGCTTCACGGGTGGATACTGTCAAGTATCTCCTCCGAGCGAGAGGGTTTTTGCAGAAAGCAGCAACTCACATGCCAGGAAATATCAGAAAATCATCTGCGACAGTATACCAAGGAAAGTGGTCAGCATACTGTGATTGGTGTCGTAGAGGGAACTTGTCTCCACTCGGTACCTACTATTTCAGCAGTTAGCAGACTTTCTGATATATCTCAGAACAGAAAAGCATATGTCTGTATCTGCAGTGAAGGGGTACAGGGCGGCTCTAGCCTCAGTCTTACGAATGAAAGGAGTGGACATTTCGTCTTCATGGGAGTTGGCCATGCTGATGAGGAGCTTTAAACAGTCATGCCCACCAAAGGAGCTAAAAGCCCCAGATTGGGATCTGACCAGGGTACTGAGTAGTATGACAAAACCCCCCTACGAACCACTAAGGCAGTCCACGGATAGGAGCCTGACCCTGAAGACAGTCTTCTTATTGGCCCTGGCTTCAACCAAAAGGGTGGGGGAGCTACATGGCCTGTCATATCTCATAAAGCACTCGAGAGGTTGGAGGTCAATGGTATTTGAGTTTGTCCCAGAATTCGTGGCCAAGACCAAAACCCAAAACCAACAATAGTAGATGGCAGATTCGACTCCTTTACCATACTTTCCTTGGCAGACTTTGTAGACAATGACAAAGATGAGATGCTCCTGTGCCCCGTCAGGGCACTAAGGGAGTACTTAAGGAGAACAAGGCACCTCAGGCCGGGGTGCCAGAGGTTGTTCGTAAGTACAGGATGGAACAAGAAGGAAGTGTCCAGGAATACAATATCGTTTTGGCTAAGGGAGATGATCAGAGATGCTTATATGGCAGAAGACAGAGGGTCAGATAGCCAGGTGGGAGCTAGAGCTCATGACATCAGGGGCTTGAGTGCTTCTCTGGCATTTAAGAAGAACATGTCTGTGGATAGAATTCTGAAAGCTGGTGTGTGGAAACGCCAAACAACTTTCACCTCATTTTATTTGAAAGACGTTGCCCATAGATCCTTGGACACTTTTTCCTTGGGTCCAGTGGTGGCGGCCCAACAAGTGATATAGCTCATCCAGTGCCCCTGGCGGGTCAGTTTGCTTCTAGTCTAAGATGAAGGTATGAAAGTAGAATGAATGGGATGACTGGTCTTTTTTCTTTACTACTTTCTTCCTACTCCTTTAACTACGGGCAATATGAAGGAGAGTACCGTCATGTGCTGGAACGGACTAGATGCAGGTGAGGTGGTCAGCCATACTGTGAAGCTATCTTAGGTTATGATATACTTTTCAGTAGCAACACACCCCTCTAGATAATAGGGAAAAGAGGGGTGAAGGTGGATCCAGTTGCAAGGGACAAGAGTAAACAATAGAATGGTATCTACACCCAGTGGGGGAAAACCAATAGATCCGCTTATATCTTTGGTTCTAGGTTCATTGTCCATTCTCTTAAAATTTCCCTATATATTCGGAAATGGATAAGGTGGCAAACTCCCAGTCAGTTGTAGAGACTTACCTCCCTCCAATAAGTACGTAAGTCTATCCTAATGTTAAGACCGAAGGTTTGTTCCGTATATGAACAAATACCAAATTTGTAACTAATTTGTATTTTTCATAAATAACAAACCTGAGGTCTTAACAGGTAAAGGCCCACCTCGAACCACCCCTCTAGCAGTCTAAACTGGGTTAGAAATATAACTGGTGGGTCACAGGTAGCCGTGGGCATTCTGGGTATACATGCCCCGTGACCTGGTATAGATGCCAATAGTCCCTGGATCTTACAAGTGTAATTTTAATTCTACCGGTTTCCAGCTTGGCACTAGTAAATCCTAATTTTGTTCATGAAACTTACCTGACAGATATATATATAGCTGTATTTTCTGACGTCCGACAGAAGTTCAAAACTCGCGGCACACGTAGTGGGCGGCCAGGTGGTAGTACCCATTCCCGCCGCTGGGAGGCGGATATCAGGAACCATTCCCATTTTCTATTCATATTTTTTCTGTCGCCGGTGCTGTAAACAACTGTTTGCAGTACCTCCGTCTAGGATTTTTGGATTATCTCGTTTCTAAGTATCTGGATTGACTTTTGGTTATCGACTCTGGATTGTTGGATTGGCACGCGTGATAGTGGACTGTTTTTTGAATTTGGATTGGCTTTTCTGTGTACATGATGTCATGATCAAGTACAGGGAGTTTCAGTGTGTGTGAGGAGTGAATGTAAGGTGAGGCTTCTTAAACCTTCAGTTGATCCTCGCACAGTATGTATGGAATGCAGGGGGCATGTTTGTTTGGTTGATGATCGGTGCAATGGATGCAAGGATTTGACCGATGATGGATGGAAAATGTATGAGACCTATCTGCGTAAATTGGAGTGTGATAGAGTCAGGAGGGCTTCCTCCAGGAGCAGTTCTATGAAAGGTAAGGAATATAACATTTCTCCCCCTCTAACACCGGTAGATTTTGTTTCACCTAAACCTGTGATGTTGCCTTCGGGCCCTGTTTCTGTGTCTGGAGAAGGTAATGCCCTTTCTCTGATTCTCGAGTCTCTGCGCACTCTTAAAATCTAAAGTGTTGGCCTTGGAAACTGGCCCTCTGAAAGTTTGTGATTGTGCCCCTAGTGTTGTGGAGGGGGCGTCAGATCGGCCCCATAATGCCTCTAGGCTGAGACCTCTATCGGACTCCCAGGACTCAGGGAGAGGGTATGTTGAAAGCCGCAAGAGGGTTACGGGGGCTCCCCACCGATCTGGCGTCCCTTCGGCAGGCCTTGTTGCAAAGTCCCAGGCTGCCAAGGAGCGCGCTCGATCGCGTATCCTGAAGGACTGTTTCTCGTCTTCCAAAGCGTCCTCCCCGCGCAAGGGGTGGAGCGCTCGGAGTGACTCGCGTCCTCTGAAAAGGACTTTTCGTTGTGAGGACGCTTCACGTCCTTTTTCACCAGTTTCTTTGCGTTCTTCTCCGGATGCTTATGACGCTTTTCCTCCTCAGAAAAGAGGCAGGTTGTCTTCCGGTGAGGACGTCCAGTCGCGCTACGATTGCTCTTCGGAGAAGCAGGTAGCTGTACCTGTGAGAAGGAAGGAGGCGTCCCCTCGCCCCTCGCCTTCTCGCAGGTTCAGTCCTGCCCCTTCTAGTTTGTCACCTACGAAGAATATTCTTTTGTCCCTTCAGGACCAGCTTTCTGCTCTTATGGCTCAGAGGACTCGCCCAGCAGCAGTCGAGCCTAAGCGCAGAAAGGACGTCAGGCTGCCCGTCAAGAGGACGAAGCAGTCTCCTTCTCTCTCTCCTCGTTCGTCTTTTTTCCCGATTGTATCTCCTTCGGATCATCGCCGATCTCGTTCTCCTGATAAAGCTTGCGCTTTTCGCTATCATCAGGACGCTTTCTACGCGAAGCAGGACGCTTTTGAGGACGCTCGGCAGGACGCTTTCCGTTCTAAGCAGGACGCTTTACAAACAAGACAGGACGCTTTCGAGGACGCTCAGCAGGACGCTTTCCATGCTAAGCAGGACGCTTTTCACGAGAAGCGGGACGCTTTTGAGGCCTCTCGTCAGGACACTCGTGTGGACACTCGGAGGGACGTATCTCCTCATAAGGAGTTTGTTAGAGCGCATAGAGACTCTTTACCTTCTGGTCTTAGTAGTGCTATCAAGAAGCATAAGATCTCTTCAGTTAGAAGTAAGGCAGTCTCCGTCGTCTCACAGGACACTCGACGCACCCAAGACGTTCTGCCTTCTTCAAGTGTTAAGGATCGTCGTAAGGACGATTCCGTGCCCGAAGCGTCAACTTCTAAGCAGCGGAAGTCTTTGTTTAAGCCTAGACCCGCTGGAAGAGGAACCCCCTTTGGTTTCGTCTGTCTCTGACTATAAGGTTCTTGTGCGGCTGTTACGTTCGTCCTTCGGGGACAAGTTTCAGCCGGCAGCTCCTAGGTCTCCTCCCTCGCAACTTTCGTCTTCCAAGTCATACAAGACACCGGAGTTTGTTGAGATGAAGACTTCTCTTTCAACCAAGAGGGCTTTCAAGAAGCTACAGGACTTTATGACTCGAAGAAGGATCAGGGCAAGACGACTTTCACCCTTCCTCCCCCTAGACTCTCCGGGAAAGGAGGCGTGTGGTATGAGACCAAGGAAGACGTGGGTGTGAAGGTTCCTTCGTCTGCACTTGGGGACTTCTCCAGCTTAGTGGACGCCCAGAGGAGGTCCCTCTTATCAGCTGCCAAGGTGTCCTGGACTCCTTCGGAGACGGACCACCACTTGAAAGGACTGCTGCGCACGTTAGGAGTCTTCAACTTCTTGGACTGGTGCTTGGGAGTTCTAGACCTACAATTTAGAAGCCCTGACTCTCTCAGTCTGGGGGAGCTGTCCAGTGTGTTATCATGTATGGACAAGGCCGTCAGGGATGGTTCGGAAGAGCTAGTTTCTCACTTTGGAACAGCTTTCCTTAAGAAAAGAGCTCTGCTTTGTAATTTCACCGCAAAGTCGGTTACACCCGCTCAGAAAGCGGAATTGCTCATTTCTCCTCTTTGGGACCATCTCTTCCCCCAGACGATGGTAAAAGATCTAGTGATTAGTTTGCAGGAGAAGGCGACCCAGGACCTATTAGCACAGTCCTCGAGGCGTCCAGCAGTTCCTTCTACATCATCTTTTGTGAGACCTCCAAAGAAAGTTAAACCCTTTCGCGGAGCTCCTCCCTCGAGAGCAGCTCCTCAAGGGAGAGGGCTTTCAAGAGGAAGAGCTTCCTTTAAACCTAAGACAGCCAAATGAAGAACATGTCCTTCAGACGCCAGTCAGAGCCAGACTGAAGTTTTTTGCGGGTGCATGGAGACAGAGAGGGGCGGACCCTTGGACTCTCAAGATCGTAGAGCATGGGTACAAGATCCCCTTTTTGCATCCTCCTCCTCTAAAATCAACTCCCAGGGACCTTTCTCTGTCTTATCAGGGAGAGAAGAAACGCATCCTTTTCGATCTTTTAGATCAATTGATCGAAAAAAGAGCGGTGGAGCAAGTCGTGGACCTGGGGTCACCAGGCTTCTACAACAGGATTTTCCCGGTACCAAAGCAGTCGTCGGGTTGGCGCCCAGTCCTAGATGAAAGCAGGCTCAATCTTTTTGTAGAAAAGAGCAAGTTCAAGATGGAGACGCCTCAGTCAGTGCTAGGAGCCTTGAGACCTGGCGACTGGATGGTGTCCCTAGACCTGCAGGACGCTTACTTTCACGTCCTCGTCCACCCTCTTTCAAGGAAGTACCTGAGATTTGTCTTAGGAAACAGAGTATGGCAATTCAGAGCCCTTTGTTTCGGTCTCAGCTCGGCTCCGATGGTCTTTACCGTCATAATGAAGAATGTAGCAAGGTGGTGTCATTCTTCAGGGATCAGAATATCCCTATACCTCGACGATTGGTTGATCAGAGCGTCGTCGAAAGGGAAATGTCTGAAGGATCTTCAGTCAACTTTAGCCGTAGCGAAGTCCCTGGGACTCTTAGTCAACTCCGAAAAGTCACATCTGACCCCGACACAGTCCATCGTGTATCTGGGGATTCAGATGGATTCAGTGGCTTTTCGGGCGTTTCCGTCCCAGGAACGTCAGCGTCTAGGCTTAGAGAAAGTCTCAGCCTTCCTAGGGAGAGAGACTTGCTCGGCGAGGGAATGGATGAGTCTGCTGGGCACCATTTCCTCGCTGGAAAAGTTTGTCTCCTTGGGAAGACTGCACCTCAGGCCTCTCCAATTTTTCCTAGCGGAAGAATGGAAAGCCAAGGAGGATCTGAATGCGATCTTGAAGATCTCAAATCCAGTGAAAAGCCACTTAAGATGGTGGCTCGACCCTCAGTAGTTGCGAGAGGGCTTATCCCTAAATCTTTCTGAGCCCCGAACCTAGATGTTGTTTTCAGACGCCCTTTCCACTTTCCGGTTGGGAGGCAACACTAGGATGGGGAAGAAGTTGTCAGGCTCCTGGAGAGGGGAACAGGTAGCCTGGCACATCAATGTGAAAGAACTAGCAGCGATCCTCTTGTCGCTGCAGTTCTTCGAAGACAAAGTGACAGGCAAGGTCATCCAAGTCAACTCGGACAACACCACAGCCCTTGCATATCTGAAGAATCAGGGAGGAACACACTCCCGATCCCTTTTTCACCTGGCAAGGGAAGTTCTGCTATGGGCAGATGTGAGGCAGATAAAGATCCTGACGAGATTCATCGCAGGGGTACAGAACGTCAGGGCGGACCTTCTCAGTCGACAAGATCAAATCCTGCCAACAGAGTGGACCTTACACCAAGGAAGGTGTGGTCAACAACTGGTTGGAAGTTGTAGGGGGACGTCCTCTAGTCGACCTGTTCACGACGTCGAGGACGAAGAGGCTTCCTCTGTATTGCTCCCCGGTCCTAGATCCAGGAGCAATTGCGGTGGATGCATTGCTCTGGAGTTGGACAGGCCTAGACCTTTATGCCTTTCCTCCATTGAAGATCATGGGGGAAGTCATGAGGAAGTTCGCAGCTTCAGAGGGGACAAGGTTAACCCTGATCGCCCCGATGTGGCCAGCGAGAGAATGGTTCACAGAGGTCATGACATTCCTTGTGGACTTCCCAAGGACGTTGCCCTGGAGGAAAGATCTACTCAAACAGCCTCGCTTCGAAAGGTATCACCAAAACCTCTCCGCTCTGGATCTGACTGCGTTCAGACTATCGAAAAGTTGGCCAGAGCGAGAGGTTTTTCGAAAGCAGCTGCGAGAGCAATTGCTAATGCTAGAAGAGCCTCTTCAAGAGCTGTTTACCAATCGAAGTGGGCCTCCTTCAGGGCATGGTGCAGAAAGGAGGGAGTTTCCTCTTCCACGACCTCTGTGAACCAGATAGCCGATTTTCTGCTTTTCCTAAGAAATGTGCAAAAATTGGCAGTCCCGACCATCAAGGGATATAAGAGTATGTTGTCAGCCGTTTTTCGACACAGAGGACTGGACCTCTCTGACAACAAGGATCTCCACGACCTCTTGAGATCATTTGAAACCACCAAGATTCCACAAGCGAGACCGCCTTCATGGAACCTCGACGTGGTTCTTAAACATTTAATGTCAAGTCCGTTTGAACCTCTCCATGAAGCGTCTCTACGGAACTTGACAAAGAAAGCGCTTTTTCTAACTTCTCTGGCGACGGCGAAGAGAGTTAGTGAAATCCAAGCGTTCAGTAGCCAAGTGGGCTTCAAGGGGGACAACGCTGTCTGCTCGTTGAGTCCAACTTTCTTGGCTAAGAATGAGAACCTGTCTAACCCTTGGCCCAAGAGCTTTGAGATCAAAGGTATGTCGAGTCTCGTGGGTCAAGAACCAGAGAGAGCCCTGTGCCCTGTCAGGGCTCTCAAGTTCTATATTCACAGAACTAAAGAGGTAAGAGGTCCCTCAGGTAATCTCTGGTGCTCAGTGAAAAGACCAGAATTGCCTTTGTCGAAGAATGCTGTGGCTTTCTTTCTGAGGGACGTCATTAAAGAGGCTCATTCATCTTGCCAGAAGACTGATTTGAGCCTCTTACGAGTGAAAGCTCACGAAGTCAGAGCCGTAGCCACCTCTCTTGCCTTCCAAAGGAGGAGCAATTCCGTATTCGCCTCACATTACCTACGGGATGTGAGAACGATTTACGAGAACTGTAGTTCTTTGGGGCCATACATTTCTGCGGACACAGTTTTGGGGGCTGAAGGTAGCTCTCTCCCTATCCCTTAGCTTAGAATAGGTTAGTTTTATTGTTGTGTTTTTGGTTGATGGTGAGATCTTCTGTGAAAATCTCCCATTCTTTAGTTTAACTGTCAGGGGTTTTTTGGTTAGTTGGTCAGGTGGTGGTCAGTTGCTCCGTAGCCCTCATATGGATGGTCCGATGGTCTTGTCACATTGTGGTTACGTCCCCGTTGACAGAGCATCCAGAGCGCACCAGCACTACAGGTCTCCACCTGGCTGGCAACTCTGATTAAAGCAGAAGCAGGCTTAAGTGACAGTAATCACAGAGTCTACTTTGCTAACAGGTGAGGAACCAAGATGTACATCATCTACTTAAGTTTCCTAAAATCCTATTCTGTCTCTTCCCACCATCCGAAGGTGGGATTCAGCTATATATATATCTGTCAGGTAAGTTTCACGAACAAAATGTTAGTTATAATACAATTAAGTTTGTTCATACTTACCTGGCAGATATATATAATTAGAGTGCCCACCCTCCTCCCCTCAGGAGACAGTGGCATGGATAAAATATGAATAGAAAATGGGAATGGTTCCTGATATCCGCCTCCCAGCGGCGGGAATGGGTACTACCACCTGGCCGCCCACTACGTGTGCCGCGAGTTTTGAAATTCTGTCGGACGTCAGAAAATACAGATATATATATATATCTGCCAGGTAAGTATGAACAAACTTAATTGTATTATAACAATAACATGTTAAGACCTCAGGTTTGTTAGTTATGAAAAATACAAATTAGTTACAAATTTGGTATTTCAAAGGGCAACTGTGAGGTTTTCCTCCTGTTACACCTTTCAAACCTTTTAATGTCAATTTCTATTTCAGCACTAAATGACCTCATAGGTCCCAGTGCTCGGTCTTTGGCCTGAATTCTATATTCAACTCAACTCTAAGAGCTGAGATTAAGGCTTGCAGTCTACTACAGAGTAGATGATCGAGCCATTAATTCTCCCCCTGCTGTAGCCTTGTCCCCATCCTTAGTCCTCCTAATACAGGCAGTCCCCGGCTTACAGCATTCCAAGATTTTGACTTTTTTCAATTATATTCATTAGAAATTATTTCCGGGTTTACGACGCATGTTCTAGGGTTACGCCACCGATCCGATGGAAGAAATATAATTCCAGAATGACAAAATACTGTATGTACTTGAGTAATATTTGACTGCATGTTATGTTCATCCCAATTTTTACTGCATATACGTACGTATTAGGATTTTAATGTTGGAGTTTTGACTCTGGCAATAAGCCTAGGCTATGTTTGCAGTTGGTACTGTAGCCTAGTCTAAGATTCTGACATCTAAAACTAGGAAGCTAAAAGCTTAAAGTATGCCTATAAAATATATACTGTAAATAATTAGCATGTACTCATTTTAAATAATTATTAATTAACTATAATAAACAATAGGCAAAAAAAAGCTTCTGAGCATTGTTTACAAAAGTTGTGTTAACACTACCTATTACCAAAAGATTGCTAAGCAACCACTTTTAACTAGCGCACAGTATAGTAATCATACATTTTTATTATCCGTCTTCAACAACTGAGACTACTGAACAGTATATAATAACCATTCTTCTATTCTTTAATCTAGCTTACCTAATGGAGATACCAACAGCAATAATGAAACATATAATGACATTACAACAGAAGAAGAATTTGAGAAAATTATTTGCTACCTTCCATGAGAGTAGTCTTTGATGTGATCAAAGTAATTTTCTTTTATGATATTTAATTCACAATTTTTTTTTTATTGAATGTATTGCATGACTAAGTTTTCAATTTACAGCATCACTTTTCCAAAAGAATAAAAAAAATACATGATTCTTTGTGAATAGTAAATGAAGAGTTATCAGTTGATGAAATACAAATGGGGCCTGATATACTTTATGTGCAGGAACTGTTGTTTATAGCCTAGAACAGCCATAAATGTAGAAACAACATAACAGTAATAATAAGGATTCTCAGTTAAATAAAAGAACATTTATATTTACATATTGTTATTATGCAAAAATAAAAGTTTGTCGACTTCTATGGAAAGAGATGCTACTTTGTTGACTTCGTTGTCTGGAAATCCAAAGAATATGGTAGACTTAGCTAAGTCCCTAAAGTTTGCACTTTTCCAATATAGAAACAACAACAATAATAAAAGATTCTTAAATAAGTGAAACAATATTTATATTTATTGTCGTCGGGAAATCCAAAGCCTAGGCTTAGCGAGTCCAAACTCATGCTCGTCTCCAAAACTAGCCTATACTACATGTAATGTTCAATCCTAAAATTTTAGGCCATAAAATTGGTCTTTAAATATCAAACCTTACAAGAGTGTACATATATAGTAATTAATATTTGAAGTTTTTTTTTTATGAAAAACATTAAGTACTTATATACTTACGCATTAATTACAGATCGGAGCCTTCCTTCCTCCCCTCACATGAATATAATATAAAAGCACAAAAGAGTAGTTAACGCCAGGGCTGGTTGTTTACAGTTTTGCGGGCCAGCTTCACGGGCCAATTTCCATGGCCATACAACAACCAGATCCATCCGCATAGGTAAGTAGTTCCTTCGACCTGGAAAACCTACCACGACCTGCGACCATTCAAAACAGTCAACATGGCGTCGCCGTCTAGTCCTCATCCACCGCACGTTGCTTTTGCCGCTGATAACCTGGTTACACTTGTTTCTTTTCAAAAGTGGCCTTTTAGGCGATTTTAGTGGTTAATGTGAACACTGCAAAGAGGGAACAATGAGCCTTGTGAAAGATGAAGACAGTTTTGTGCCCTAATTCAGGTTAGTGTGGTTCATTTGGTTAGGTTACAACCTTTGTCACCATTGGGGGGGTCCATGGGGGCACAGCCCCCGGCCAGGTTAAGGCACACGCCCTAAGTCAGGTTAGGTTGGTTCTTTTGGTTAGGTCACAATCATTGTTACCATACTGGGGGGGTCCAGTTTGCCCCCTGGCCAGGTTAGGGCATGTGCCCTGAGTCAGGTTAGGTTGGTTTGTTTGGTTAGGTCACAACCATTGTTACTATACAGGGGGGTCCAGGCGGATGAAGGCCCCCGGGCCAGGTCAGGGCACGGCACCCTAAGTAGGGTTAGATGGGTTCGTTGGGTGAGGTCACTAACAGTATTCATTTTCCCCCACACATCCGTTTCCTCCTCCTCCTCCTCCTCCCACCCCCACCCCCACCCAAAAAACCCTTGTTTCCCAAGAGGGTCCCCCTTTACCGTTTCTATTAAGTTTTTGCCGCTACATTGTTTGTTGTTGTTTTGGTTTCACCACCATTTTGGTTGTGTTCGTCCGCCGATTTTATTGTTCAAACTTACTGCCATCTAGTGGTAGGTCTGGACAAGATAATTGGTCGGAGGTAAGGTTGGCCCACGAAACTGTAGCCACTCCGCCAGGGCTTCTGTTCCCGGCCGATGCCGCTAACCGAATATGGCAATAACAGCACTAAAAGCCCGCTTAATGATGCCGTTAACCAGATATCTGTGCTGCTAACCCAAGATTGGCGCAGAAAATCCAGTTAACAGCGTTGCTAGACAAGTGCCGCAAAACCGAATAGCTGTTAACAGATGCCACTGTTAACGGGGCTGCCTATAGTAGTGGGTGGTGAAGTCACCTACACTAAAATAATAGAAGCGACACTACAACATTCAAATTTAAGCTGCCCTGCAAGTGGAGAAGTATAGCTATGTAATTATTTGGTAAGTATATGTGAAACTTGATTTATCATGAAAATACTATTTTCCTCCAGATATAATTTTTGTTTTTTCAGAGTATTTTAATAAAAAATGAGATTATGATGATAATTTCTCTTTCACAGGGAAAACCTTCCTTCACATTTTAAAGTAAAAGAATATTGCCCAATTGTGTTCAGAAACTTAAGGGAGAGGTTTGGCATCGATGACATAGACTTTCGAGAATCATTGACTAGGTATGTATGATGAGGTTATTTTTATAGTTCCACTTGTTATTGTGATTTTTTGTAATTAGGTGTCTGTTTTGTTTGTGTCAGATAAGGATATAGTGCATATATTTGATTATTTTTTTGTCAAGAGCTTGTCTTGATGTAGATGATTTTGAAGCTATAGAACTTGAGAACTTAATTTCAGATTGTTATTTTAGAATGTGTTAAATCCATTATAACTTGAAAGTTGTATTTTGTTAGGATTACAATGCATATGGGAAAGTTAAAAGTTTTATTTTACAATATATCTTATGGAAAGTAATTTTTAGTCACATAAGTCTTTGCCTTTGGGATTCTGGAAAAATGTTTTAAAATTCTTTTTTCTCTATTTCTGTCGTCTTATGTAGAAATAAAAATTTTTTTATCTAATGTTAATAACTTTTATTGTTATTGACAAGTACAGATTACAATAATATGAGATATAACTTAATAGAAATTACTGTTAAATTCCTTGTTCATTCGATTAGTATTTTGACTTAATTTATCATATTTATATGAGTGCTATAGAATATCACACAAGGTATAAGAAGTAAATTGGCATTTGCTTAATTTCTGGTCACAACCTCAACATACAAGACTTTGTGTCGTTGCAAAGACGTTGAATTAACAGTTTCACTCTCATTTGATGAAAGACATTATCACAGATTATGCCAGTGAGCTTGAAGTTGCTGCTTAGTTCCTAGTGTTTTGTACATGGAACTTACCCAGCAGATATATACTTAGCTATAGACTCCGTCGTCCCCGACAGAAATTCGAATTTCGCGGCACACGCTGCAGGTAGGTCAGGTGATCTACCGCCCCTGCCGCTGGGTGGCAGGAATAGGAACGATTACCGTTCTAGAACCAGATTTTCTCTTGTCGCGGTAGTGTCAACATACGTTGTTGCTACCTCCTGACTTGATTTTCGTTTTTTCATCGCCATCGACCTTCTGGGCTGTCTTTTGCAGGGAAGTACTGGGTCTTTGGTTTGGCATACGCTTTTATTAACTTTTTAATGAATTTGGCTTCGAAATTTCGAAGAATATATTACGTGAAACTACCGAATTTTTCGGTAGACACTTATATTTTGCAATAAGGGAAATATTGATTTTTTTTTTTTTTTTTTTTCACTAATACGTGTATAAGTGTTAGAACTTGATGAAGGAAATATAAGATCTAACTTCCTACTTTAGGAAGTCAGAAAGCATATAACTAGATACGCTTCCTTTAGAAGCTTTAAGAGCTCTCGTACTAACGAGCAGTTAGAGTATTGACAATTCTAGTAGTTGTTGCATCCTCATCACCTTCTTACTCCACAGAATCTACAAATTCATATGTGCAAATTTGAAGATAAATGGATGGAGCTCAAAAGGCGAGCTCTAAAAAGGTAAGAAGTGAATATAGTGTTCCCAGTGCAGTGGAGGGTGCGTCTGATCGGCTCCGTAGCGCTTCCAGGCCTAGACCTCTTCCAAACTCCCAGACCCAGTGGAGGAGGAAAGTCGACAGCCGCAGGAAGGTTAGGGAGAACCCCCACCGGTCAGGCGTCCCCATCGGCAGGTTCTGTAGAACGTCCCAGACTGCCAAGGATAGCCATTGATAAGGCATCCTTAAAAAAGTGCGTCTCTTCATCTTACATCCGAAAAGACGAAGAATGTATGTTTGGAGCGATGATCTAGAGCGTTCTCTGAAAACTAAGAGAACACTGAGCAAGAGCCAGCCGCTGCCAGGAAGCCGCGTTCCAGCAAGCTAGCGTGAGCTACGTTCCTATAGCCAGCAGCGAGGCGCGTTCCAGATAACAGACTAGCGCGAGCCGCGTTCCTACAACCAAACGCGAGCCGCGTTCTAGAAAATTTTTCTTGGCGCAAGGCGCCTTCAAAGAGACGAAGCGCCAGCCTGGCGCAAATTGCGCCAGAAAAACAGACGGCTAGAGCAAGGAGCCTTACAGTAGAGTGGCAATCAGAACGATCCTTCCATTGAACGTTTCCGGGCAAGAGGCTCTTTCTAAAATAAAGGGGTAGTAGGCGCTCGGAACTGTCAGGGCGCACGGGACCTTCCACGCAAGCGGAACGTTCCAGGAGCGAGTCTCCTTTTCTAGCGTGCGGAACATCCAGGCACGCGGAACATTCCAGGCGCTAGGTGCAAGGATCCAGGCGCCAGAATATCCTTCCTCTATCTGCCTCGGCAGGGAAGAAGGTAGTAGAGTATCTGCTGTATGAGAATACGATACGGCAAATCATAAGCACATACCGTAGTTACTTCTTTGCTGAGCAACTCAATTACCAGTATCCTTCCAGGAATTTCCTAGGAAGGACTACGCTTAAAGGGATTGTTAAGACAACACCTACTTAGCTTCTAGATTTATCGAAGTCTTGTTTCGCTTAGATATGCATTATAAGAACTTCCTGAAGTTCGATAATAATTTTATAAGATTCCTATATTAAATGGAGTAGCTGGCAACTCTGGAAGAGTAAGGCCAGTCGGCTAACGAGACTGCTATCGCTTAGACACCAACGCAGTATCATGTAGGTGTCGGTCATGAGTGGTCGGTAACATGTCTCTTCTCCTGCGGGATGGAATGAATAACCGTGTCTCTCCCCTACAATCGTGGTTTTAGCCTCGGATTGAGGGGATAGTTAAGCAAACATAAATAAAATATTGTCTGCCTTTTGCTAAGAAGCTTTCAATAAGAAAGATATTACAACATTTCAATGCTGTTTACTGTAGGGGTTTAAAACATTTTTAAAGGATTCTAAACGCAGCGGAACTCTATATTGTATAATGCTCTCATGCTTACGAAAGCATGGCTTATTAGAGTACATGCTTAGTGAGAAGATGAATGTAGTAGAGAATTCACTTTAAGACTACGGTATGGTCAAGTCTTATGCACATACCGAGGTTAACTACAGAATTCCTAGTATCCTTACAAAGGTTTCCTAGATTAATGCTGTTTACCACAATGTGACAGTATTATAAAGGATTCTAATACGGCAGCGCGCGATATATATAATTCTCTCATCCTTTCGAGAAACGCACACAACCTTTTTAAATTCGGATATTGCTCAAGAGAAGTTGGGTGAGTCGGATAGGAAACATTCTCTTAGTGGCAGAAGTTGTTTCCCTGAATGGACTATACTACGTATATAAAAGTTTTTTCCCACTAAGAACGGAATTAACATGTGAAGGATGTCGGGTACCATTAAGGCATAGATGTTATGGCACATAACCTAAAAAGAACTAGAAGGAAGCGCCAGCCTGGCGCAAATTGCGCCAGAACCGCCTGCCGCGCCAGAAGCACCATCCAAGATATTTTCTCGTTTTAGTGAGTTATTAACCTAAGAGTCCAGTAGCCTCTCGGACAGCAGGCTCGGTAACGGCAAGATTGTTCCTGATTTCGTTACCCATTTAATCGAAAAGGGGTCGCTTACAAGGAATGATGAAATGATTTATTTTAATCACTTAGGCCAATTCCACGACTCTCTCATATCGCAAAGAGCATCGAGAAACTCTTTTTTCGCCCCTGTTCGCGTTAACAAAAGAGAACCTATTTGGGAACAGACACGGAACGTAACGATCCTTAAGAGGTTCGATGCAAGATTTTGCATGTCCGTGAGAACCTTCTCGATCGAAGATAATAACTGTTAACGTATGTCTAACATTTATTGAAAAGAGTTGTGAGAACCTGCGGAAAGTCTTCTTCATAGATCTCTTTGTAAGGTAGAAGACGAACAGGCTTCCTTTAGACTGCTTCTTTTTCCTCGAACCAAGAGAGGTAGCAATATAAGACATCTTTAAATTTAAAGAAGGGGAATAAACTTTAGCCTTTTTTCCCCTAGTTATAAATTCTTAACAGATATTAAGATAATTGGGCGTCAAAGGAAGAGAGGATGTATGCCTCATTTTGGCCTTAGAGAGGTTGGATTCACAGAAGTCACGTTCTTCTCACAGCATGTTTCGTAAGGCTTTTCCAAGAGTATCTGGATATTCATCAGAATCTATTATAAATAGACCTATAAAACCTCTCCACTCTGAGTCTGTCCGCGTGCAGACTGACCAGAAGTGGACATGAATGAGAGGTTTTTTCAAGGTAAATGACAATAGTCATGGCTAAGACATAGAATTGCTGCAGATCGTGCTAGATGGAATGAGGAAACTGTCCTCTTCCGATACCTCTGTGAACCACATAGCGAGGTTTTTTCTTCACTTTCAGAGGGAAGAATCAACCTATGTATATATCTGCTATCAAAGAACGCAGTAAAAAAGGCCATACTCTGTCTCTACAAAGGGAATTAGAGATAACAGAGGATTAAGATCTTCGGGATCTTATACGATACCGCAATACGACAAGAGTAGGATATCATGTACTTCGAATGGGATTTTTTTTTTTTTTTTTGTTGGCCACAGATTCCGTGTTCCGACAAAATGGAACTGCTCCTCATCAAACTTCTTTGAGGAAGTTTTATGAAGGAATTCTTTGTTTCTCTTAGCCCTAAACGACCAAGAAGACAAGTGAATTTTTTGTGCATTGGAATCTCGCATCAGATTCAATGGAGACTCGGCAATGGGTTCTTGCCAGCATAGTATGTCTGGCAAAAGAAATAAATCCCTCTATTCCTGACGCAAACCTTTCAGATAGAAGTTTAGTTGCCCAGGCAGGGTACTTACATTTTCATCTACAGAAGAAGAGATGGTTTAACGTTTGCCTACAGAGTCTTCGGGGTGCGATGAGGGCTCAAAATGCTTCCCAGAAGGTATTCAGAAGGATACAATTAAGAGCTAGAAATCAGGGTTCCGCCCAATTTCAGCTCAGAGTCTCCTTCGACTTCCAGACTCCTTCCCTTCTTCGGGCAGGATAGGGAAGATTCTGCAACGAGGAACCTCATCAACATGTAAGAAGAGATCTCGTTAGCAAAAGAAGTGTTCACGAAGGATCCTCCTCGGAGGAAGACTCTTCTCTCTCGTATTGTTAGATATCCTGTCGTCTACTGGGTGTAGCTGGGACTAAAAATCCACCTCCCCTTGCCAGGGGCCAAAAGCTCAAAGGGAAGAATTTCTTCCACCCTTCTCCAGTCTCCTGATAAACTATGTGGTTGTTCAGGACTCTCGGACAATGTAGCGCCAGCCAAGCGCCAAATGCCAATACAGGCGAAAAACGCCAGAGGCGGACAGTTCCAAGGATTTTGTCATGGTCGGATACTGAGAAGGAGCGGCCGGGCCAACCTGGCGCAATGCGCCAGAGGCGAACAAATCGGCAGATATAAGAGTGTCCGATGTGGACATTGCCAGACAGCCTATAGACTCTTCCAAGCTCGAAGCTCCAGCAAGTGTGGAGGAGCCAAGCCAGGCGCGAGGCACCAACCAGGCTCTAGGAGCCAGCCAGGCTCTATGAGCAACCAGGCTCTAGGAGCAGCCAGGCTCTAGGAGCCAGCCAGGCTCTAGAAGCCAGCCAGGCGCCATCCAGGTGCCAGGCTCCTTCAAGGCTAGGCTCCAGTCAGGATTGAGGATCCATCCAGACGCAAGGCTCCTTCCAGTAAAGAGAAACCTAAAGCTCTGTCATGTAAGAGGGCTAGTCCCATTGATATGTACAGGTAAGGCTCTGCCATGTAAGTGGGTCAGCCCCCATTGGCACGATCCGAGAAGGCTCTGTCGTGTAAGCGGGTAGCCCCCATTGACATGATCCAGAAGGGTTTGTCAGTCATAGGTCCCTACCTCGGCTGAAACTCTTGAGGCATGCAGACTCATAGACAGTAATCATGAAGTCTTCTGCCAGGCTCCAGGTGCCTTCCAGGCGCAAGGCACCAGCCAGACGCAAGGCTCCAGCCAGGCGCGAGGCGCTAGCCAGGAAGGAGGAGCCAATCAGGCACCAGCCAGGCGCGAGGCGCCATCTAGGCGCGAGGCTCCAGCCAGGCTCTAGGCGCCATTCAGGCGCAAGGCTCCAGCCAGGCGCGAGGCGCTAGACAGGCGCTAGGCGCCTGCCAGGCACGAAGCGCTAGCCAGGCTCCAGGCTTCACCCAGAAGAGATCTATATCAAAGAACGCCCTGGCCTTCTTTGAGACATTGTGATCTCCTAAGCACTTGATAAGTGCATTGATGATTCCTTTAAACAGCTGAGAATTAAAAGCGCATGAAGTGCGAGCTTTTCCGAATTCTTGTTCTTTCCCTAACAATATGTCATAAGGACATATTAGCTGTCACATACGGAGATGCAACTCTGTGTTGAACTTCCCATTATCCGAAGGATGTCAAGATAACCTTCGAGGGATCCTTCTCTCTTGGTTGATACGTGTCTGCGGATACATTGCTGGGATAGGGAGCAGATACTGATCCTTAACTAGTGAGTTAAATTTTATTTAACGTCGTGTTTTTTCTTTGGGTTGTTTTAAAGGAGTTTGTAGATAACTCTTTTCAACTTAAGCACTAACCCTCGTGTTAGGATCAGGTGATCGGGATCGGTGTTGTGCTCCTTAATTATGCCACTAGGCATAGGCATATTGTCATGTAAGAGGCTCTGTCGAGTAAATGGATAAGACCCCATCGACAGACCCACAAGAACTCTTAGCCATAGGTCACATCCTCGCTGAGGCTCTTGAGGCGAAGCAGATTCCTAGGCATTAGCCATGGAGTCTTCCGCCTGATCAAGTAGGAACCAAGGTTTTATTTATTTATTACCTACAACGTATGTTGTTTACCTGTCTATTCAGTAAATAGTTGTCTCTTTCCCACCACCAAGGGTGTCAATCAGCTAAGTATATATCTGCTGGGTAAGTTCCATGTACAAAAATGATATTGTTAAGATACAATAAAGTTTTGTACATACTTACCTGGCAGATATATACGATTGATGGCCCACCCAACCTCCCCTCAGGAGACAGGTGGAAGAGAAAATCTGGTTCTAGAACGGTAATCGTTCCTATTCCTGCCACCCAGCGGCAGGGGCGGTAGATCACCTGACCTACCTGCAGCGTGTGCCGCGAAATTCGAATTTCTGTCGGGGACGACAGAGTCTATAGCTAAGTATATATCTGCCGGGTAAGTATGTACAAAACTTTATTGTATCTTAACAATATCATATTAATACATACAGTAATTGTAATTCCCCAAAATTCTTAGTTTTATAAATTGTTCAGCTTTAGACCAAGTTCATCTATATAGCAACTATTTTTTTTTAAATTGTTCCTGTGTTCAAGAAAAGATCTTATAAAAAGTAGTAGATGAGATTTGTATGGTAACCTTCAAAAGGCTTCTTTCATTCTATGAGTTCACTGTATTCTGTTTACGATAGTGTTTTGTCAGGTTTTGGTTTCTATCAGTTTTGAGAGATTATGATGGAAGTTTTGAGAGATTATGATGAAACTTTATTATATAGGAATCATGCCTGGAAAAAGTATGCACACAGAAATCAAGAGTGTTGCTATTTAACCTGGTCTTTATCTATCACAAGTTGACTTGAGAACCAGTACCATATACTTTGTTGTTTTTTTTTACAATCATGAGAATATTTGTTTATTACCCAGGAATATCCCCACTTATTTTTGTTAACAGGATTTTACCTATTCTTTAATGCATTCACAATTTTTATCCTTCCTCTCTCAGCAAGCAGTTAGTATGCATTTTTCTCAGTAGATGATGGTGTGTCATGTTTACATTCATGATAGAGTTTCAGGTATCTAATGGCTGGATTGTCTGCTGAAATACCTTCTTTTTTTAATATACCACTTCAGAATCATGATTAATGATGAAGAAACTAGCAATAATTATGAAGACTTGATTTAAACCAGTAATACAAAATATTTTAAGAGTTAAAAGCTTCAATAATTACTGGACATTTTTCAACTAAAGCTATGTACTGCATATTATCCTATATAGAACTTTTAAAACACTAAATGTGAAACCTGCTGGTTTTTTTTTTACCTAACTTTGCTAAAGTAGATAAATAAATAAATGTGGAAGGGCAGAGGATAATAAGTAGCTTCTTTTGAGAGTTAAAAGTTTTACCTTTTTATAATATGTTTATATGATTTAATAACTTTTTATAATATGTTTATATGATTTAAGAATTGTTTAAAGCAATCACTACAATAGAAACATGTATTATAGTTTTAGATAATTATAGAAATTAAGTGTATGACCTTTCCTTTTAGATTTCATGAAGATATGATACAGTAGACTAATGAGCAAGAGGCTTTAGTGTAGGAAATGGAGTCGTTCTGTAGTATGCTAGTACTACTTTGGCACTTAAAAATAAAAACTAGAAATATTTATAGAGTAGAACCACAATAGAGAATTGAAAATTATGTTGTACTTTTTTTTACAAGGTAAATAAGAGAAACCAGAATAGATGTTAGCATTAGAGGATGTCACTGAGCAAGTTGGAAGCAAATAGTATGGAGAGTAGTACATATTGCAAAACCCAAAATTTAACCATGAAGTAAAGAGAAAAAGTAATGACAAGCATTAAACCAATTAGAACCTGCAAAGCAAGTGTTTTTGATGAGTTCTAATATTATAATTAATGAAGCATTCCGAGTTTGGTTGAAATGAAACTAGGAGCGGCAGTGGCATATATTGTAAATGATATCTGCTACTTGATAGGATAAAATGTGGCAAGAGAAAATAATGCATGGTTAAAACTACACTAATCAAAACAATATCAACAAGGTTTCTTGACTTAGATCTGTGAGATTTTTAGATTAGAATGAGAGGAAACCTCAGACTATGGTTTCACTCATCAATATATTGAAGGCTCGGAAAGAGCTTATACATATATGGACTCAATAAATTCAGAGCACTGTTAACCCTTAAACGCCGAGCCAAACTTTACAAAAGTGTCTGTTGTTTGCCAGCGGCATTCAGGAGTTAACACCGAAGCGGAAAAAAGTTTTTTTCAAAAAATCACAACATGCTTAGTTTTTACGATTTAAGAGTCCATTTTTGGCTCCTTTTTTTGTCATTGCCTGAAGTTTAGTATGTAACCATAAGAAATGAAAAAAAATATCATTATCATATATAGATATTGGAATATATGACAGCAAAAAAAAAAATTTCATATGTATGTAATTGTATACAAATCGCGTTGTGAGCAAAACTGTTAAAGTTAATGAGTTATTTTTATTTCCGTTGTATTGTACACTAAATTTTGAAGAATTTGGTATATAAAAATTTGTAAAATGATCAAAGCAACACAGAGAAAATGTTATCACAAAATGATGCATAAATTCATTAACGTGCGGACCTAAAAAGGGATTTTGACGAAGGAAAAATCTATTTCTGGGCGAGGGTTCGTGTCGCCCAGTGAAATAATCCTTTTGTTCATTATTTCTAAGGTAAATGAGCTAACGCATACCAAAGAAAAAACAAATTCAGGAAGATGTCAGTATAACTGACTCGCACACCCTAAATAAAAAGAAGGTGTCGGTATGGTATCTGGGGCGAGTGAGACCACTACCACGAACCTCTTGCCATTTAGAATTCTCCATCACCAAAACCCCCCTCCTGAGAGAGCCGATCCATAGGCAGAGAACGGCAACGTACGACTATCTACGCCCCGAACCACGCCGACTGCCGCGCCTCTGGTGGTCATCCTTGTCGTTAGATACCAATCTTGGGCTGCAGGGCGGGACACAGGGGGGATTTCACTGGGCGACACGAACCCTCGCCCAGAAATAGATTTTTCCTTTGTCAAAATCCCTTTTCTGGGCTCAGTTCATGTCGCTGCGTGAAATAGTACCAGAGAAATAGCACAAGATCGTAAAATAGATAAAAGGGTCTCAATGAAACTAAAAATAAAATAAACAATTATAATCTTGAGAACTTATAAGTTATCATACAAAAAGTTAACTTAACAAAATTATATTGGGCTTACAGTTAACTTAAAATTAAACTTATACTAATATTGATAACTTAACTAGGATAGTGAGTCAAAATGATACATGGGGAATTACTCACTATATTAAAACTTAATAAACAATGTAGGTGTACGACCCTAGCATGTCAAAATGATACATGGGGAATTACTCACTATATTAAAACTTAATAAACAATGTAGGTGTACGACCCTAGCATGTCAAAATGATACATGGGGAATTACTCACTATATTAAAACTTAATAAACAATGTAGGTGTACGACCCTAGCATGAAAATAAGGGGGGCAACACCAAAAGACACTTCATAATATACAATAATGTTGTGGATGCCCCTAGCAAAAAAATAAGGGACACACCACCATAGTCATAATCATAAGCAGCTAAGGCTAAAGGACTATATAGAGCATAACGGTAGGTTAAGTGAAATATTAGATGAGGCAGGTAGAAAGGAGGTCTGGATCTTCAACTACGACCACTGTGCAGAGTCAGGGGAAACTATGTTTCCCGCTGCCACTGCTGGAAATTTTAAAGATTCCAAGGACTTAAGATAGTGACGCTTGAAAACTGTCGGCGATTTCCAGCCAGTATATTTCTTTAAGTCATCAAAGTTCATATGCTGGAAATAGTTAATAGAGGTGGCTACTGCCCTGATATTATGAGCTTTGGAATGATTCAGGTATTTGCTTGACTTGTTAATGAAGTAAAGGATCTGCTGCCTGATACCTTTTACTGATAAAGTGCCACCTTTTTCCCTCATAAAGAGAGGACCTGAGGATCTAGAGGGTGTCCTAGACAGAAAGGCTCGTAAGGTCATAACTGGACAAAGAGAAGGGTCTTGGGGGAGAGGGATGACTTTCCAAGGGGCCCATCTCGCTAAAGGATCCTTGTTTTTTGCTAGAAAACTACGATCCGGGGAAAGCAAAACTTCTCCTGAAGGGAGAAACTCTACATGCCCCGCATCTCTGGACAGAGCCGACAGTTCTGAAATTCTGGCTCCCGAGGCCAAGCTTAGCAAGAATAGTGTCTTTCTTAGTAGCATTATGAATGAGCAAGAAGATTTGTCAGTGTCTGAAGCCAGTTTGAGGACATCATTCAAAAACCATGATACTGAAGTAGGCCTTTCAGAAGGTCTAAGTCTAGCACACACTTTGGGAATAGACGTAAAGTAAGAGTCTGTCAAGTCTATTTGAAAACCCAACTGAAAGATTTTCTTTAAAGCTGATTTATTAGTGGTAATAGTGCTAGCTGCTAATCCTTTTTCAAATAATGACCTAAAAAAGGATATAGCTGAATTCACTGTCATGGTTGTGTTGTGTCTCTCCTTCAGGAAAGATGCTAACTTCTTAACAGCAGCATCGTACTGTCTCAAAGTTGATTCCCTCTTATCTGATTCTAAGAAGAGGATATTCTGGGGATCAATATCTGCATCTTTTTTAGCCGCAAACTTCATGAAGTCCATAAAGTTAGGGTTTTGAGAATTCCTGAGGAAGCGAACACAGTCCTAATTTGTACTGACTGAGATAGTCTGGGATTGGGAATCCGTCGAGGTCGAAGACCCAATTCCAGAAGCAGAGGGTACCAGTTGCTCTTTGGCCAGTTCGGGGCTACTAGAGCTACTTGTCCCTTGAAAGTCCTGAGTTTGTTCAGAACTTTCAGTAGAAGATTCACTGGAGGGAAGATGTATATCTTCCTCCACTGATTCCAGTCTATGGCCAAGGCGTCTGTGGCATAAGCCAGAGGGTCCAGGTTGGGGGCCACATAGCAAGGGAGCTTGTGGTTCGCTTGTGAGGGGAAAAGATCTACTTGGAGACCTGGGACACTCCGGCGTATCCACTGGAACGACTTGTTGTCCAGGGACCACTCTGATTCTAGAGGAACTGAACGAGACAGGGCATCTGCTATCACGTTCCTTACTCCCGCCAAGTGAGTGGAGGATAGGTGCCATTTGTACTTGTTCGCTAGGGAGAAAATGGCTATCATGACATGGTTCACTTATGTTTTTGCCGTTGGATCCCCTCTGTTGATGCGTGTACTACTACTGCGCTGTCCATACCATTTATATGAAGAATTTTTTTCTTTGGTGGAAGGAGGCCTCTTCAGAGTGAGAAATACTGCCATAGCCTCCAATACGTTTATGTGGAGCTGGCGGAACTGAGGTGACCAAGTTCCTTGAACTTTTTTGAACTGAGAGTATCCTCCCGAACTGCTTAGCGAGGCATCTGTGTGGATAGTTAATGCCGGAGGAGGATATTGAAGAGGAACTGACTTGGACAGGTTCTTTGTCTTCGCCCATGGACGTAAATGATTGCGAAGGATGTGTGGGATTACTGACAACTTGTCCCGAGATTTGACATTTGCTCTTGAGCGCCAAACTCGATTTATGTCTTTCAGTCTTGCTTTCAGTGGGACTCCGTCGACATGAAGCAAACTGGAGAGAACCTAGGATCCTTTCCTGGTTTCTCCTTGATGCCTGTTTGTTCTTTAGGAATTGCCTTACTGACTTGGCTATTTCTTTCCTTTTGACTACCGGAATTGACAGATTGTGGGAGGATAAGTCCCATTGGATGCCTAGCCACTGAAAACGAGACTCCGGAGTGATCCTGGATTTCGGTTTGTTTATCTGGAACCCCAGATGTTCCAAAAATTGAATTACTTTGTTTGTGGCTTTGAGGCATTCCTCGACGGTTGTTGCCCAAATCAGCCAATCGTTGAGGTACGCTACTACCATTACCCCTTGTGATCTCAGTTGTTGAACTACTACTTCCGCTATTTTCGTGAATACCCTGGGGGCTACGTTCAGCCCAAAGGGCATCACCTTGAAAGAGAATGCCTGGTCTCCCAGCTTGAAGCCTAGGTATGGGCGAAAGTGTCTGGCTATAGGGATATGATAGTGTGCGTCTGTAAGATCGATAGAGGTGGTGATGGCCCCATGGGGAAGTAAGGTCCGCACCTGCGAGATGGTCAGCATTTTGAACTTGTCGCAGCGAATGAATAAGTTTAGCTGGGACAAGCCTAAGATTATTCTTCTTTTTAATGAGCCTTTCTTTGGCATGCTGAATCCGCCGCCTTGAAACTTTAAATGCCTGACTCTCGACACAACTCCTTTCTGAAGGAGCTCCTCTGCGTAATCTGTCAATTCCTTTGATGGTAGCTGAAGGAATGACTTGGGTGGAGGGGGATCTTTGATCCAACTCCAGCCTAGCCCTTTGGACACAATGCTCTGTGCCCATTTGCTGAACCCCCACCTGTGGCGGAAGAGGAACAGCCTCCCTCCTACCGGGGAGATCTCACTGCTGCTGTGCGGGATGAGCTCCGCGTCCTCCACGGAAGTGCTTACCTCTGTTGGAAGCTCTTCCTGCGCCTCGTTGCCGAAAGGTACCTCTTGCTCTGCATCCCCTAGCAAACCTGTTAAAGGTTTGGAAAGCTTGGCCTTCAAACACCGGGTTGAATGCCGGGGAAACAGCGTAAGAGGTCGAGGGCTGAGCTTGTGGGGACAGCAGGAGAATCGGTTGACTCTGACCTTTGGTTGTTGCCAATTGACCTGACTGGGCAACCGGAACAGCCTGTACAAAGTGTTGCTGCTTCTGCTGCTTCTGATACGGCTGGAACCTCTTCGTCTTTTTTAGTTTCTTACTAGAGGAAGAAGGGTTCTCGGTCTTCCTCTTAGCAAAGGAGACCCCAACGAGCTCTGGGGCTCTGCCTCGTCGCCTCGTGTTGGACCTCGTTAACTGCCGACTCCTGGAAGAGGTCTGCTCCCCAGATGTTGGAGGATAGCAACTTGTTCGGCTCATGCCAAATTGTAGCTTCTTGAAGGACGTGCTTCTGGCAGTTTTTCCTTGCTACGATGAAATCATACAAGTCCGATTGGACTGTTTGCATCTGGGACTTGGCCAAGAGCTTAAAAAGAGGCTCCGAGCCGTAAGTCAAAGCAGCCACTTCAGTCATCACCAGGGTGTTAAGTGTCCTGGTTAGCCTGGTCCTTGCGTCAAATTCTGCCTGAATGAGGCTGTCTGGCAGTCTGGGCAACTTCTCGCCGAACTGTTCCATGGCACAGTCCGGTTTAAGTTTACCCACCGTAAAAGTAGCCGGCAGGTTCTCCCACAGATCACCAAACGCCGGGAAGAGAGGAGACGTGGGATCCGATTCTCTTAAGTTGTGGGAAGGGTTCATCTTTCATGCCCGCCTGCATCATAACTTCAGCTAACTTTGTCATAAAGGGGAGTGGTGGCTCCTCCTCTGTGGCAAAGATAGTGAACGGGCTCTTGTATGCTTGGAGTCTGGTGTTCGTACAGTCCCAGTCCTCCAAGCAATGTACCCATTCCCTTTGAGCCTGGTCTCGGCTATAGAGAACAGTCTCTTTAGGGATTTTATCCTCCCGATTTAAGGCCGTCTCTGTCAGCCTCGCATATCCCATGAAAGGACGCCTTAATCCGGCTGGGTGGAACTCAAAGTCCTCGATCCTTCTAGTTCCACATTCCGGGATCGAGATCATGCCGTCCTTGAAGGGATCATAAGCTGCTACCCTCCAAGGATTACTCGTCGAGAAGGCAGGGATGGTGTCATAAGCCAGTCAAGCTCTGGATGGACTGAGCTGACTGATTAAGAGAAGTAGAGATTTGAGCAAACATCTGCTCAAACCTCTGCTCGAATCCCGAGCCGAGTGATCCGACCAGATCACCCACTTGCTGCATAACGCCTGCTGAAAAAGCAGCAGGATCAAAGGTACCAGGTACCGCGATCCTTGCAGGAGTCACCGGAGGGGTTATGGTAGCAGCGGGAGAAGGTACAGGCTCGGCGGGAGCGCGGACCTTCTCCTTGGAGGACTTGCCTCGTGACCCTTTATAGGGTGAAGACGAAGAAGCCTTCACTTTCTCTGCTCCGGGGTGGGAAGCCGGAGCCTTACGAGACGAGGAAGAAGACGACGTCTTTTTCGACGACGACTTCTGCAGGGTCTTCTGCACTCTGTGTCCCTTCACCTTAGGGGGCACAGATGCCGCAGGCGTACTAGTAGGGATCTCCGATCCCGTAAAGCCTTGGAAAGAGGAAGACGAAGGAACAGGGGAATAAGATCCAGAGTCACCCAAGGGAAGCCCTTGGGCGCCCAACAAACCTACCTCAACCAACAAATCCTCCGCACCTACCGTCATTGGCTCTAAATTTAAGTCAAGTGTGGCTATGTCCGCCACGATGTCTTGGTTTCCTAGTCCAGTAAAGGCCTGCTCCACCTGCTGTTGGATGGAGGCAATCGTCGGAGCTGCCGCGGCGGGATCCACATAGCCCGTCGACTTCCCGCCCGGGAAGATCTGGACAGCCATCTTCTTATCGAAGCCTCCCACCCAGGCCTTCAGGGTAGCCGCGACTTCCTTGACTGCGGCAGCCTGGAAGAGAGGGTCATTGTAGTCCTAAAACGATCCAACCAGATGTTTTATACACCCATAGAGAGTTTCGAGGAGTAGTATACCACGCCGGAGAACAGAGGAGGATGTCCCAAAACTTAAACTAGTAGATTATATAGGAGGAGCGTGTAGCTCCGCCGTACAATACACTATCCCCCCTTTCCGACTGCTAGAGGAGCGCCCAGATAGCAAGCAAGCGCTCCGCCGGTAGCGGAAAGGGGGTTGCAAAAGATAGGGAAAGCTTTTAGGACCAACTGAAATCGCCTCCACTCCGGTAGCTGGCGGAGCCAGCCATCCCCCCCAACAACCGAAGGTACACCCGGATAGTGAGCAGGTGCTCCGTCCGCTGGTGGAGGGGTATACAAGCGAGGAGGGAGAGAAATCAGGTCGAGGCACGCCGGAGAAGACCCGAAGCGGCCAGAGGGAGGGTGGCCAACCCCGATCCCCGACCACGCTGGAGCTCCCCCAGAGCCCGAGGAAAAAGGCGGTCTACCAGTACTCCCAGCTGTCCCAAACTCCCATAAGCGAGCTAGGACAGACCCCCCCCCTCCCCCCCTTCCTGCTCGGAAGGGAGGGAAGGGGACTGGGACTAGGGCGACCAGAGGCAACACGTGATCGCGAGTGGACCAAGAGGTGATAATGCAACAAAACCGACTAGGTCAGCGACCACGTGAGCCCGACAGGACCATAGGGCAAAAATGCAACAAAACTGAGATGAGAGCAAAAGCAACAAAACTGCCTAGGAAAGGTCGCCCTAGATGCTAACCCTAATAATATGTAATAAATAAATAAAACACTTTTACATTGTAAAAAGAGAGAGAGAGGGAAAACACGAGTGAGCCTTTGCCGATATAGAGAGCAATAGCTAGGATACTGGACTAAGGAAAATCACTCTAGCGCCTAAATACCTAGACAAAGAGACATGCATGCATGAACTAGATCTAAGGCATGGGCTATGAATTCCCTATATACGATGTAAAACTAAAACGAACTAGTGTAGCACGTGATATAAACCCATGGAAGGCTAAAATAATAATGGAAGATGTCCCAGTATGGAGGACCGGGAAATCTAACCAAATACGAGGCGAGCTGATGGCCGCCATGCGTCAGACCAGGCGACCGTATTTGGACCTAAAAAATGGTAAAAGGGTCCCTGGCTGACAAAAACTAAATCCAAACCTTTCGGGTTACTTAACTTAGCTGCAGCAATAGCTGCTCGCTCCATGATGAGAATAAATCCAGAAAAAGGGGGCACAAACACAGAGCAAAAGAAAGCACGTGCTCACTAGCGAAGCTAACGAAAAAGGATGACCACCAGAGGCGCGGCAGTCGGCGTGGTTCGGGGCGTAGTAGTAGTAGTTGCCGTCTCTGCCTATGGATCGGCTCTCTCAGGAGGGGGGTTTTGGTGATGGAGAATTCTAAATGGCAAGAGGTTCGTGGTAGTGGTCTCACTCGCCCCAGATACCATACCGACACCTTCTTTTTATTTAGGGTGTGCGAGTCAGTTATACTGACATCTTCCTGAATTTGTTTTTTCTCTGGTATGTGTTAGCTCATTTACCTTAGAAATAATGAACTAAAGGATTATTTCACGCAGCGACACAAACTGAGCCCAGAAAAGTTTTTTCTAAAATTCACCATAAATCAAAGTATTGTGCTATAGACTTTGCGTTTATTGCAAAATGAAGGTAATTGATTGAATATTACTAGACTGTAAGTGTTTTAGCTTACAATTGCAGTTTTCGACCATTTTGGTCGAGTTAAAGTTGACCAAATGTCGAATTTTTTCTATATCATAATATATGAAAATATTTCATAACTGATAAAAGCTACAACTATGAGTTATTTTTTTTTGTATTCTACATGATATTGCGGACATTTTCATGTATGAAAATGTCCTAATATAAAAAGGTGCGAAAATTACGACAAGGTAACTAAAGAAATTCTGAGATTTTCAGCGGTTACCGTGCACAGAGGGAAGGAAAAAGTTTTTTTCAAAAATTCACCATAAATCGAAATATTGTGCTAGAGACTTCCCGTTTGTTGCAAAATGAACACGTTTCCAGCGATGGGACCCACCAGTGGGTCACACTGTTCTCTCATTTGCTGCAATGTGACCCACCGGTGGGTCCCAGTAGAACAAAATTATTTTTTTTTAATTTATTAAAAAAAACTTAAACTTTTAATTGCAATTATTATTTTAGTATATCAGTATTGCTATCAAAGGGTTGAATTATACAAAAAATAAAAAACAAAGTTTTATTGAAATAATTGCAAAGAAAATTTGTCTGACATTCAGTATATAAGAAAATTAGTTTTCCATTCCATTTGCCAATGAAAAATAATATCACTAGTTATGTTTGAGATTGAAACATGATAAACATAGATATGGAGTGCCATCACATGAGTCTCAATATGTGGAAACCTTTCTTGACTTGATTTTGGCCACTTTGGATCCTTCGTTTGCTGCTAACATTTCGTAGCAGCCTCTGCATAGTTTCCTTGTTTTTCTTTTCTGTCCTTCTGCTTCTTTGAGACAATGTGAAGATTTTCTTGAAATGTTCATACTTGATTTTCCTGGTTTGTTTTTTTCCTTCATGATACCACTAGTATAGTATAAGACAATAAGATTCCTTGAATGCACGTAATGACATTTTCTTGAGAGCAAAGTACTTATTGTAAAGTACCCAAGCATTCACTATAGAAGTACCAGCAATAAATTCTAATGCTACTTTTCTGTACCATTTTCTTGACTTCTTCAGAGGTGAATAATATGATGACATTTGATCTGATAAATCAACTCCTTTTTTGCACTTGTTATAGTCTAACACACTTTGAGGTTTCTTGATAGGTAAACCAGTCCTTGTGACTTTACCTGTGTTGATTAGAGTAGCATCATGTTTTGGAACTGTTGATAGAGTCACAACATATCTTTTATCTTTCCAAGTGAATACTTTCACTCCATTCTTATTTTCTAAGGCTTTAATTTCACCTCTCTTTAGTTTTGCTTTTGTAACTGACTTTGGAAGATACTTTCTATTGACTCTTACTGTGCCACATAGGTAAGTCTTCCGCTGAAGAAGATACTCTCCTAAGAAACTGGAGATATAGTAATTATCTGCAAACAAAGTCACTCCCATATCCATGTGATTTGCAAGGAGTCTTACTGCAAGAGATTCAGTCTTACTTAGAGGTGGAGTATACTCCTACACCAGTATATAACTCCATGTTTAGAGTGTATCCATCAGGAGTGCAAAGTTTGAACAGTTTGCATCCATACTTATGGCTCTTTCCAGGGATGTACTGTCTGAAAATGACACGGCCTCTGAAAGGCACCATACTCTCATCAATTATAACATCAGATCCTGATTTATAGATTGATTGATACTGCACCAAAATCATATCTAGTAATTTTCTTATTTTCCTCCAATCTCTTCCACATTAGGTTCTTCATTGTTGCAAAAATGTAACATTTGCAAGAGCAAGAGGAAGCGGTCTCTACTCATTGTTTTTGGAACAATTTCATTCTTATAAAGGATGCTTTTTGACCAATATAATTGGATCTCAGGGAATGGAACCAATCCCATGTAAATTATAAGTCCAATAAACTTTTCAATTTCTTCGTTATTTGTAGGAACCCACTGCCGTAATTTCGATCTTCTTGTTACAGTAACCGAAGAAATTTTCTGCTCAGCATATCGATTGGTTTCTTAATCAATTAGATTTATAATATCATCAGTAATTATTTGTTTGTAAACATCAATAGGCCAAATTTGGTTATCTGTAGACGATGGATGCACAGTTACACAAAGTTGTTCTTTCCCAGTAAATCCATGTTGTCGAGCTTTCTTAGTCACTTTTATCCACTCAGCATTTGGTGGACTTGTGTCTTCATTCAAAATTTTTTCCTCATTTTCTTCCTCATTTTCTTGCTCTTCTTCAGTGATTTGATTTTCAGAATCATCATTGAGAGACTCTTCACTCGGTGAACTGCTTCTTGTTTCTGAATGAATATATTCATCATCAGAAGTGTCTTCTTCAGAAGACAGTTCTTCTTCAGAATTGGAGCTTTCATTTCTATCAGATTTTTTTTTACTTTCATAAAAGTTGGAAGCCAACATTGTAACACCTGCAAAGATGATATGCTGTAGGTAAAACAATATATAAAATTACTGATTGATTTATAGAAATTTAGAAAAGATTCAAAACTATGGGTCATATTAGGTCATTCACTGCCTAAGAAAAAAAAAGACAGAAAAGGAAACCCTTCCCAAACCCTCAAATATATAAATTACATATAAATAAAAAAAAGACAGAAAAGGAAACCCTAACCAAACCCTCAAATACGTAAATTATATAGAAATATTTATTACATGATAGCAGGTCTCATAGATACAGAGTGGTTAGCTACAATTAAAAAAAAATTCAAGTGGGACCCACCGGTGGGTCCCATCGCACTGCAGTAATAAAATTTTCATTCAGATGCGATGGGACCCATTGGTGGGTCACGGCTTTTCTTACCTCAACAAAGTCTAGTCTATCTTGTGAGAGACAAGCATGAACAACCTCTCCCCTTGTTGTTTGGTACTGACGATAGAGCAGTTTTACTACTGTCGCAGTACCAGCATTCCAGCCATTGTGGCTGTCGCAGGAAACGTGTTAACCCTTTAACGCCGATTGGACGTATTAAACGTCGACTAAAATTGTCTGTCGTATTCCGATTGGACGTATGGTACGTCGACGAAAAAAAGTTTTTAAAAAAATTTACGGAAGAATAGTTATAGGCCTACTAGGCGAAGACTTTTGAATCACGCACCTTCGGGGATGCTGGGAGCTCACGGATCAAGGCGTTGTTTTGTTTACAATTGTTACCCAGGCGCGCAAGTGCGAATTTCTTTCTTCTTGCACTAAAAAGCATCAGCAACACATCTCAGAAATTATTTTGTCGCTTTGACATAATTTTTGCCCCGTTTTATATTAGCCGTTACATGGAGTATTACGTATATATGAAAAAGTGTGCAATTTCATGTAGAATACAACTAAAAACAACTTATGGTTGTAGCTTTTATCAGTTTTGAATTATTTTCATATATATAACGATAAGTGCCAAAATTGAAACCTTCGGTCAACTTTGACTCTACCGAAATGGTCGAAAAACGCAATTGTAAGGTTAAACTCTTATATTCTGGTAATATTCAATCATTTACCTTCATTTTGCAACAAATTGGAAGTCTCTAGCACAATCTTTCAATTTATGGTGAATTTATGAAAAAAAACTTTTTCCTTACGTCCGTGCGGTAACTTCCAAAGAATTAAAAAATTTCTCGTCCGATTGTCGTAATGTTTGCACCATTTTAAATTAGCCGTTACATAAAGTTTTATATATGGAAATGTGCGCAATTTCATGTAGAATACAACTAAAAACAACCCATGGTTGTATTTTTTATCAGTTTTGAAATATTTTCATATAAATTACGATAAGTGCCAAAATTTCAACCTTCGGTTAACTTTGACTCGACCGAAATGGTAAAAAAATGCAATTGTAAGCTAAAACTCTTACCTTCTAGTAATATTCAATCATTTTCCTTTATTTTGCAACAAATTGGAAGTTTCTAGCACAATATTTCGATTTATGGTGAATTTATGAAAAAAAAAAACAATTTCCTTACGTCCGCACGGTAACTTCAAAAAAAAAAAAAAATTTTTTTCGTCCGATTGGTGTAATGTTTGCACCATTTTAAATTAGCCATTGCATAAAGTTTTATTTATAAAAATTATGCAATTTCATGTAGAATACAACAAAAAACAACCCATGGTTGTAGTTTTTATCAGGTTTGAAATATTTTCATATACGTAAATCACGATAAGTGCCAAAATTTCAACCTTTGGTCAACTTTGACTCGACCGAAATGGTAAAAAAATGAAATTGTAAGCTAAAACTATTACATTCTAGTAATATTCAATCATTTACCTTTGTTTTGCAACAAATTGGAAGTCTAGCACAATATTTCGATTTATGGTGAATTTATGAAATAAACTTTTTCTTTATGTCCGCGCGGTAACTCTTCCGAAAAAATCATAAATTTTTTCGTCCGATTGTCGTAATGTTTGCACCATTTTAAATTGGCCGTTACATAAAGTTTTATATGTGAAAATACAACAAAAAACAACCCATGGTTGTAGCTTTTATCAGTTTTGAAGTATTTTCATATAAATAACAATAAATAGAAAAAATTCGTCCTTCGGTCAAATTTAACTAGACTGAAATGGTCGAAAACTGCAATTGTAAGCTACAAAACTTACAGTCTAGTAATATCCAATCAATTACCTTCATTTTGCAACAAACGGGAAGTCTCTAGCACAATATTTCGATTTATGGTGAATTTTTGAAAAAGCTTTTTTTTACGTCTGCGCGTTACGAATTCATCCATAATTTTGTGATAATATTTTCTCTGTGTTGCCTTGATTGTTTTACAATATGTTACATACCAAAATGATTACAATTTAGTGTACAATACAATGAAAAAAAATTTAACTTGTTAGCTTTAACCGTTTTGCTCATAGCGCGATTTGTATACAATTATATATGAAATTTTTTTTTTGCACTGTCATATATCCCAATGTTTATATATGATAATGATATTTTTTTTCATTTCTGATGGTTGCATACTAAACTTCAGGCAAAGACAAAAAAAGGAGCCAAAAAATGATTTTTCGAAAAAAAAAAAAAATTCCTCTTTGGCGCTCACTCGCGAACGCCGCCGGCATACGGGGGACGATTTTTAAAATACCACTTCGGCGTTTAAGGGTTAAGGTAAATATTGAATGTTACTAGAATGTAAGAGTTTTAGCTTACAATTGCATTTTTTTACCATTTCGGTGTAGTCAAAGTTGACTGCAGGTTTAAATTTTGGCACTTGTCTTGATTTATATGAAAATATTTCAAAACTTATAAAAGCTATAACCATGAGTTATTTTATGTTGTATTCTACATGAAATTACGCACATTTTCATGTATAACACTTTTTGTAAGGCCTAATAGAAAACGGTGCGAAAATTACGACAAGGCGACTAAAGAAATTCTGAGATTTTCAGCAGTTACCTCACGCAGCGGGAAAGAAAAAGTTTTTTTTTTCAAAAATTCACCATAATTCGAAATATTATGCTAGAGACTTCCCGTTTGTTGCAAAATGAAGGTAAATGATTGAACGTTACTAGGATGTAAGGGTTTCAGCAGAGTAACTCGTAAAAGTTCTGCAAAACACGGATGCGTCAAGAAATTGGTCTCCGACGATGCGTCGCTGATTCTTTGTAGTGCGAGAAGAAAGAAATTCGCGCATGGCGTAGCTGGGTAAGGCTTGTAAACAAAACAACAGTGTGATCCGTGAACTCCCAGCATCCCTCAAGGCATGTGATTTAAAATCTTTGGCAAACTAGGCCTATAACTGTTTTTCCTTGAATATTTTAAAAAACTTTTTAGTCGACGTAACGTACGTCCACTTGGCACCTTACAGACAATTTTAGTTGACGTACAATACGTGGAGTCGGGGTTTAAGGGTTAATAGAGCATATGAGCTATTCTACTTGCGTGATGTTTAGGAGGACTTGCCCACCAATGTACACCAATTCAAAAGACTGGGTAAATTTCATTGTTAATGCTTGAGAAAGATCCTTTGGATACTTTGATATCCTGGAACCCTAAATATGGTATTCATACACTTTTTATATCCATTAGTATTAAAAGATTGTTGACAGTCCCAAATTTAAAAAAAAATATTGTACAAAAGAAAATGAAGAAGCAAAAAATTAAGTTGGATTTTGCATCATTCCAATTATTTAAACTGCATTAAATACCCGTTATAAAGTAAATAATTAGAATAATTTTCTAAAGACTGAAGTCTTTGGAGACCAGGGGCCAGAGCAGACTATGATGTTCATGAAGAGGGGTGGGGTAGTTGTGAGGAGAGACAAGTTGGCAGCTTGATGCAAGTACTCAGTGAGCAGTAATGCAGGGAGGAGTTACAGCAGCAGCAGCAACCGTAGAGCTTGCTTGATTTCATCACCATCGATTATCATGAGTTACTTCACTCTATTCACAGTGTCTAGCAATTATTACAGAAAGATATGCGTATCAGTAGTGAAACAGTCATTAATGATGTAGACAAGTTAAAAAATTGTTCCATGGAAAAAGCAAATTGAGACATTCATTTGAAGCAACACCTAAATGAATCACAGTAATATATACTGCAGAATGAGAGGTATACATGGGTTAAATTAATAGTTTATTCATTAGACAGTAATGCATTGGTGAAATTAATATAATAGTTTGTTAATTATCATGCCTTTGCATTATAATGAATAAACTATATTGGTGAAATTAATAGTTTGTTCATTATGATTTTTTCCACTAAGCCGCCTTCAAGTTCATTGTTATTTGTATGATATTTAAAAGATCTTTTTAAGCATTTGCCATAGCAGACAAAATATGAGATGATCTCAGGTTGCTCACTTTTTTTTGGAAATTTCATCTGCTTTGATATTATTGTTTTAGACTTCCAGTTAATCTTGAAGCTTGACATTCAATGGGTCTCATAGTGTATTGTTTTTCATCTCAGCATAAGATTAGTAGAAAACAAAATGATGATAGTAAAGTCAGTATTAATTGTATATGTGTTAGATGTTGAATCCTAACAAGGGGGCCCCTCTCAGGTCGAAACTAATACGAGTCCCACCTTATGGGGTCATGCCTAGTAACAGGTAATAGTAGACAGTGTGCGTATTGTTTTCTTTTATGAGTTCACCTCTACCTATCAGCCTACTAGTCCCCTTCATTAACTATTGTTGTATCTTGATGTTACTACTGATGATAGTCCACCAGTCCAAAGCCAGAGGTGGTCCATACCCACTTTATTCTAATGAATTTCCTCATAACATGGTTTTTGTGGTTTTGTGGTGTTACCTTACTGACTTGTAGAGTATGACTGTATAGGACTGTTAATATAGCTAAAGTTCTGTAATAGCGTGTGTTCATGCAGATTACAAATCCTCTTACTTTTACTAATATCTAAATGCCTGGTTAAGACAGACAGATCAGTTACTGGATAGCTCTTACAACAAGCAGAGTGGATATTAAAGAATAAACACACTGTCTTCCTTTATATGAACTGCTTTCTCACCAGTCAAGCTCTCATTCCATGACCTTTTCTTGTGAGCACCTGCAAGGCTTAGTATCATATTTAATGTGTTGCCATTTTTGTTATTTTATGATCAATAGCTGGTTGTTGGAGGCAAAACTTCACTAGACAGATAGACTATTGCCAAAACTGGAGATGGTTAACTTTTGAGTGCTCTGAACAAGAGGAAGTGACATCATGCTTAAGACTAGAGTGAAGACTTGAATTTGCATCTATATTCTGATAAAATGAAAAAATAGAAAATACACCAAATTCATACCACAGAGTGACACATTTATACACCAACCTGTGGGTGTAGAGGAATTACTGATCCACAGACTAGCTTACACACACACTGAACAGGTCTTGTGAAGGGAATGTAGTTGTTATGTACAGGAAGGAATCTGAAAATGCTGGTCCTTTTCCAAGGATGACTTAAAAGACATATAGGTCTTACTGACTTTGCCCTCGCAAGTATGCTAAGGTATGTATAAAGTAAATCTCAGAACAATCAAAAGAGCTGACTATCTCAATATTTGGCAAGCAGAAGTTTTTAGTGGTAACTAATAGACAAAACTAGAGAATGAAAGGTGTCTCTTACGGTTAACTAGCAAAAAAAGAAAAACTTTTTACTACACGGAAAACTAACAACCTTAGTAAGGAATTCACACTGCATAGCTCCTAAGTAAACCAAGCAAAATTTACACACTTTGATCGAATCACGTGAGTGATGAGATAAAGGAATCACATGAGTGATGAGATTAAGGAATCACATGAGTGATGAGATTACTTGAAAACCGAAAAAGTAGTGCTCACAGTAATGCACCATCTAAAAAGTAATAACCTACTTATCAAAAGGCACAAGTCACAGTGAAGCAATTGAATAAACAGTGTGTGAATGAAAGTTAATGAATGGCACAAACACTAAAGAGACATATTATCCAGGGAAGCAGAGTAACACAACACACTGGCCAGTTGAGTTTGAATTGGACATCTGAATTAGGTGTTTTCTCTTTAAAAGATCTTCCAAGATGGTGGGACTGAACTTTTCACATGGAGTATGGCTCTTGTTTTACAGTTTTATATATATGCAACTTACCAAGTAATTACATAGCAATAAGTTTCACTCAACAGCAGCCAGAATTTTGGAAAATCGCAGTAGCTTCAGTTTGTTTGGCTATGCGACTGACCCCTCCCACTTTCAGGGTAAGAGAGGAACCAGCTCAGCTTGGAACTCCATTTTGTTTCTGCTGGCTGATGACCATAGTTGTTAGCAGCAGCGGTTTTTTGGACTGGTTTGCTTCTCATTTGGTCATACAGTCTTGCTTCTCATTCGCGTGGAATTCTAAGTCAGTAAATACCTTTTTATGATACAAAAATGATTGACTAATTTTCAAATATTGATATTCATTAATACTGTATTAAGTTAAATGAGATTAAATTTTATATTAAAAATATTAATTTTCTCTCTCTCTCTCTCTCTCTCTCTCTCTCTCTCTCACTGAGATGTATGTTTTTTGTATGATAAATGATTTATTAATTTTCAAATAATATTAAAGTAAAGAACAATAATATCAATTCATTAAAGAAAATACTGGAGTGAATTAGTAAGATTTTAGTTATAAATTAAAAAATTATGAAAGAATGAAGAAAATCTTAATCCTTCAACATAGAGACTTGGAGAGAGGGTTGAGGGTGGAGTTGTCACAAATGTCAAGAAACCTGACAGCAAGAGTATGGGAGTGTTGCATCTTAGTGAGTCTGTAATAATTGCTGCCAGAAAATTGTCAAAAATCCTAAGAAAACCTTACTTTAATGCTTTGGGTGTATTGGAAACTGTGTAAACTGAATTTTTATTGGATTTTTCATAAAAAGACCCTTCAAATATTGATTCATTTGCATTTTTGGAGTCATATTTATTCTCTCAGATGGGCGTCATAAGCAGCGTAACCCTGGAATATGCGTCTTAAACCCGGAAATAATTTCTGAGGACTATAATTGAAAAGCATTGTAACCTTGGAACGCTGTAGCCGGGGACTGTGCCTGTATATATATATATATATATATATATATATATATATATATATATATATATAAATATATATATATATATATATAATATATATATATATATATATATATATATATATATATATGTATATATATATTATATATGTATTAAGTATATATACATTATACATATATAATATAATATATATGTTATATGTATATGTATTATGTTATTAAGTGGTATAATGCAATATGCATATATTATAAGTTATATATATATACATATATATATATATATAATAATATATATATTATAATATATAATATACATATGTATATTATTTATTATTAAATATTATATAATATTATTATATTATATATATATACTATATATATACATATTATATAATTATATACTATATTATTATCATATATATATATAACTATATAATACATTATAATATTATATTATATTATTATATTATATATATAATATATTAATATAATTATATTTATATAATATATATATTAATATAATATATATGTATAACTATATATATATATTAATATTTATAATTATTATATTTATTATAATATTTATTAAAAATAAAAAAAAATAATATTATATATATATATATATATTTATAATATTGTATTGTATGGGTATAATGTTATAATGTATAACATATGTATGTTGTATGTGTATATATATATATATTAATATATATATATTATATATATTAATATATATATATTATATTATATATATATATATAATTATTAATATATATTAATATATATATATATATATAATATATTATATATATATATAAATAAGGGATTTGACGAAGGAAAAATCTATTTCTGGGCAAGGACCTGTGTCGCCCAGTGAAATGTCCATTTAGCACACATTTCTAAGGTATGAATATTGCTATGATACCAGAGAAAAAAGCTAATATAGAAATGCCAGAGTATTCTGGATCGCTCACCTTATTTAAGGTGTCGGTATGGTTTCTTGGGCATGTGAAACCACTACCAAAGGTCCTTTGCCATTTAGATTCATCCTTCTTCAATATCCCTCATCTACAGAGGAGCCGATCTAAGCCCCACTACTCACTACCATTACGGCTAACGCCTCTTGACGTCATTCCTGCAGATAGCACCCAACCTTGGGCCAAGAAAAAGGGGGGTAAAAAGGAAAGGGTGGGATTTCACTGGGCGACACAGTCCTTGCCCAGAAATAGATTTTTCCTTCGACAAAATCCCTTTTCTGGGCTCAGCCTGTGTCACTCCGTGAAATAATACCAGAGAAATGGCTGTACAAGCTTGGAAAGAGGAAGCACACAACTAAATAAGATGGGATAATCAAAATCAATTAAGGTTAATTGCTATAATCTAGATACAAGGTTACAGAACAAGTAACAACAGAGCAAATTGAACCTTAACACTAATCAAATGTACATAAAGATAACAGTCATACATAATTATACAGTAAGAATAAATGCGAACAGGGACTAGTCCCAGATACAAAACATTTGGAAATTATCTCAAGTATATACAATATGTGGCATCTAAGGTACAGTACGACTACATTGACGACTGAGCTACGGCAAGAATGCTAGCGAGGCAGGTAGGAAAGAGAGATGTAAGGAGAGACATAGGAAAAACTACTTACTACTGAGTTAAGCAGTGTCAGGGGAAACTGTGTTTCCGGCTGCCACTGCTGGAAATTTAAGGGCCTCTAAGGACTTAAGATAATGGCGTTTGAATACTGTTGGAGATTTTCAGCCTGTGTACTTCTTCAGATCATCAAAATTCATGCGTTGAAAATAATTAATAGAAGTAGCTACTGCCCTAACATCATGTACCTGGGGGAAGGACTGTGGGTTGGCCTGTTTTATAAAGTATAAAATCTGTTGCCTAATTCCTTTTAAGGAAACGGTGCCTCCCTTTCTCTAATGAACAGAGGGCCTGAAGATATCAGGGCAGTTCTTCTTAGATATGCTTTTAGTGAAGTAACTGGACATAAGGACGGGTCCTGTGGAAGTGGGACAATTTTCCATGGGGCCCATCTATCCAGTGGGTCCTCATTCTTAGCTAGAAATTGGCAATCTGGAGAAAGTAACACTTCTCCTGAAGGGAGAAACTCTATATGATCCGATTCTCTAGATAGAGCCGACAGTTCGGAAATTCTGGCTCCTGAGGCCAAACTTATTAGGAATAATGTTTTCCTTAAGAGAGCTATATAGTCACATGAGTCATTATTAGTGTCCGAGGCCAATTTAAGGACATCATTTAAGAACCATGATACAGACTTGGGCCTCTCGGATGGTCTGAGTCTAGCGCAAGCCTTGGGGATAGATGAAAAATATGAATCTGTTAGGTCTATTTTGAATCCAAACTGGAAGATCTTAAGGGCAGACTTAGTACGTAGTAATAATAGTACTAGCTGCTAAACCTTTCTCAAATAGTGTCCTGAAAAAGGATATGGCCAGATTCGTGGTCATGGTTTGTGCATTAGAGTCCCTCAGGAATACAGCTAGTTTTTCAACTGCTGAATCGTATTGACACAAGGTCGATTCTCGTTTATCAGATTCTAAGAACAAGATGTTCTGAGGATCGATATTAGCATCCCTCTGTGCTGCAAACTTCATGAAGTCCATAAAGTTAGGGCTTTCTGAATTCGTGAGGAAGGGAACACAGTCCGCGTTTGTACTAGTTGTGATAGTTTGGGATTGGGAATCCGTTGAGGTCGGAGTCCCAATTCCAGTAGAAGCGGGAACCAATTGCTCTTGGGCCAATTGGGGGCTATTAGAGCAATGTGACCCTTGAACGTCTTGAGTTTGTTCAGGACTTTCAAGAGAAGATTCACTGGAAGAAAGAGGTAAATCTTCTTCCACACATTCCAATCTATAGCCATAGCGTCCGTGGCATAAGCCAGAGGGTCCAGGTTGGGAGCCACATAACAAGGGAGTTTGTGGTTCGACTCTGTGGCGAAGAGATCTACCTGAAGCCCCGGTACCAGTTGACAGACCCAACTGAATGACTCCTTGTCCAGGGACCACTCTGACTCCAGCGGAACTGAATGTGATAGCGCATCCACTACCACGTTTCTTACTCCCGCTAGATGAGTGGCTGACAGGTGCCATTTGTTCCTGTCTGCTAGTGAAAATATGGCTATCATGACATGGTTCACGAGGCTCGACTTGGAGCCTCCCCTGTTGATGCAGTGAACTACCACTGCACTGTCTAGCACCAGCTTGATATGAGATTTCTTGGCTGGATGAAGCTTTTTCAGGGGTGAGGAACACTGCCATAGCTTCCAGTACATTGATATGAAGCTGGCGGAATGGTAGGGACCAGATTCCCTGTAGCTTTTTGTACTGTGAGTAACCGCCCCAGCTGCTTAGTGATGCATCTGTGTGGATCACTAAGGCCGGCAGAGGGAATTGCAGCAGAATTGTCTTTGACAAATTCTTGATCTCCGTCCACGGGCGGAGTCTCTTCCGTAAGATCGCCGGGATAGGTGGTAGTTTGTCCCGGGATCTCTTGTTTGCTCTTGATCGCCAAACCCGGTTTATGTCCTTTAGTCTGGCTTTCAGAAGAACGTCCGTTACTGAAGTGAATTGGAGAGAACCCAAGATTCTTTCTTGGTTCCTCCGGGACATCTGTTTGCACTTGAGAAATTGTCTGGTTGCTTTGGCTATTTCTCTCCTTTTCAACAGCGGAATTGATAGAGTGTGGGAGTTCAAGTCCCATTGAATTCCTAGCCACTGGAAGCGGGACTCCGGTGTTAGCCGGGACTTGGTCTGTTTATCTGGAAGCCTAGATGTTCCAGAAACCGGATTACTTTGACCTTTGCTTTGCGACATGCTTCGATGCTTGTGGCCCACACGAGCCAATCATCCAGATAAGCTACTAGCATTATTCCTTGAGACCTTAGTTCTTGAACAACTGTCTCCGCCAATTTTGGAAATACCCTGGGGGCTATGTTGAGCCCGAATGGCATTACTTTGAAGGAGTAGGCCTGTTTTCCTAGTCTGAAGCCTAGAAACGGGCGGAAATGCCTTGCTACTGGAACATGATAGTAGACATCTGTATGATCTATAGAGGTGGTGACGGCCCCACGGGAAAGTAAGGTCCGCACCTGCGAAATGGTCAGCATTTTGAACTTGTCGCAGTGAATGAATAAGTTCTGATGGGACAAGTCTAGAATTCTTCTTTGCTGGTTTGAGTCTTTCTTTGGCACGCTGAACAAGCGACCTTGAAATTTTAAATGCTTGACTCTTGACACTAGTACTCCTTTTTGAAGGAGTTCTTGGGAATACTCTACCAATTCCGCTGTTGGTTCCTGATAAAAGGTGTTGGATGGAGGGGGACCTTTGAGCCAACTCCATCCTAGACCTTTGAAGGACACAATGCTTTGGGCCCACTTGCTGTACCTCCAACGGTAACAAAAGAGGAACAGCCTCCCTCCTACCTAGGGATTCTCACTGGTTTGAGGAAGGGCGTGCACCGCGTCCTCCTCGGGAACCCTTGCCTCTGTTGGTGGCTCTTCCGCTGCCTCGTTGATGGAAGGCACCTCTAGCTCTGCTACCCCTGCCAAACCTGTTGAAGGCTTGAAACGACTGGTTTTCAAACACCGGGTTGTAAGCAGGGGAGACAGTGTAGGAGGCTGAAGCCTGTGCCTGTTACGGCCATTGTGTCAGCAGCACAAACTGCTGTTGTGGCTGCGCCTTAGAGGTTGAAGGTTGCGGTACCTGAGATACTGTAACCGCCTGTACCAGAGTCTGTTGTTGAAGGGCCTGGAAGGGCTGGAACTTCCTAGGCTTCTTCTTAGACTTGGGATTCGATCCGGCAGACTCCGGTTTCCGTTTGGAGACGAGTCCCCAGCGAACCCGTAGGCTCTGGTTGAACCTGACTGCCTCAAAGTGCACTTCGTTCACTACCGAGGCTGGGAAGAGGTCAGAGCCCCTTATGGATGAGGCTAATAGCTTGGGCTCGTGGCAGATCGTGGCCTCCGCCAGCACGTTTCCTACAATTTCGTCTAGCTATGATGAAATCATACAAGTCACATTGCATTGAGTACAATAGTGACTTGGCGATGATCTTAAATAACGGTTCTTCTCCGTAGATTAGAGCCGATACTTCTGTCATAATTAGCATGTTGAGGGACCTGCAAAGCCTCATCCTGGCGTCATACTCAGTTTGAATGAGGTTTTCCGATAGCCTGGGTAACCTCTCGCTAAATAGGGTGATGGCGCAGTCCGGCTTTAGCTTACCTACAGAAAAGGTGGCCGAAAGATCTACCCAGTAATCAACAGTTCCGGGGAGCAGGAGGGAAGTCGGTTATGTCTCCCGGAGCTGGGGCATGGGCTCGTCCTTCATTGCTGCCTGCAATGTCAATTCTGCCACCTTAGACGTGAACGGGATGGGCGTTTCTTCGTCTACGATGAAGATTGTGAACGGGCTCTTGAATGCTGTAACCCTGGTATTAGGGCATTGCCACTCCTCCAGGTTACGCAACCATGCCTGCTGGGCCTGGTCCCGGGAAAGAATTACTGTTTCCTTTGGGACCTTGTCTTCCCTCCTCATGGCTGCCTCCGTAAGGCGGACATAGCCTATGAAAGGGGGCTGTAATCCTTGCGGATAGAACTCTTAAGTCCTCAAACCTTCGAGTTCCGCAGCCCTCAATCGTGAGCATGCTGTCCACGAAAGGAGCATATGAAGCAACCCTCCATGGGTTGTTCGGAATAAAGGGAGGAAGGGTAGACGAGTTTGGCATTAGCAAGCTCTGAGCTGCCAGGCCGGACTGTGGAAGTCCTGTCAGTGCATTCTCTCGGAGACCTGCAATAAGGTTCTCCTGGGTAACCAGGCTTGGATAGACTGCCCTGACGCCTCTAAGGAGGAGGACAATTGGACAAACATTTCTTGGAACTTGGATTGCACCAAGTTCCCGACCATGCTGCCCATCTGCTGCATATATTTGCAGAAATATTTGCAGAGAAAACGTCAGGGTCAAAGGAGGAAGGTTCTACCTTCTCCTTAGGAGTCTTAGGTCTGGCTCCTTTTGAGGTGGACGCCTCAATGTCGGAGGAGGAGGGCTGAGCCCTTTCCTTAGAAGACTTGGTCCTCGACCTTTTAGAAGAAGAAGCCAGTTTAGCCTTGTCAGCTCCGGGATGGTGAGCCGGAAGCTTACGGGCAAGGCTGGTACCTGACTTCTTAGACAGGGACTTCTGCAGTGCTTTAAAGTCTCGCTTGCCTTTGACTTTAGGGATCGCCAAGGTGGACTTCAGCCTGACCGACTGAAGTCCCCCGGTGAATCCCTGGAAAGAGGTTGAAGTCGTAGGGGAAGAAGCTCTAGATGGGCTCAAGGAAAGCCCTTGAGCCCCTACAGTACCTGCCTCACAAACATTCTTACCGGTACCCATGCCTTCAACAGCCATGGGCTCGAGATCCAGATCCAGGGCAGCTACTTCCTGCGAGACTTCCTGCGTAGAAGCCTCCTCCGGGGGCTGAGCAACTTCCTCTTGGATGGAAGCGATCAGGGGAGCTGCCACTTCGGGGTCTACGTACGACGTGCTCTTCCCGCTGCTGGGGAAGATGAGAGTGGCCATCTCCTTGGAGAGGATGTAGGGTTGGCCCTTGGTAATGTTACGGCCAAACCCACCAACCCAGGCCTTCAGGGTGGCTAAAGCAGTCTCCCGAACCGCTTGGGTGCCCTGAAAAAGAGGGTTAACATTAACACTTAAGACTAACCTAGGTTAAACTGTAACTTATCTTAAAGGACATATCAAATTGATATAAATTTCATTGCTCCTCATTGCATTACTGTGTAGACTCCGGAACGCCACCTACCTCAGAGGAGACTTGGTCTACGAGCTCGTAGCATATGAGGCAACTCTCATGGTGCCATACCAAGGACTCGTTGAGGCGGATCGCGTAGGTGGAGTGGGTCCGGCAGACCTCGTGCCCACAGGGGTCTTGAAGGACAGCATTGCAGCCAGCCTCCTTACAATGGGTGACCTGCAAGTGAAATGATACATGAGTATCACCACTAACCTTCCGGACTAGGTCCGTGGTTGTGATATGTCATGACGCCGGAGTGCTCCGGTGTTAATAAGTAACAGGGTCCAGTCTACCTGCTCTTTAGCCGTGTATTGTGGTGAGGTATCCAACAGGATCGGTAGAACAGCTTGAAACAGTGTGTTTCCGGCGATGCCTGAGATCAATGTAATCACTGAATCAGGATAACCACCTATTCCATACGCCTGAGCAAGGAGTAGTCCGAACAAACACCGGGTGAGGAGCAGGGGGAGACCAGGAAGAAAGTTAAACGGCGGAGTTTGACAACTCCGCCGTAGAGGAACTTAAAACTAGAATAAGTTGGGAGATGATCCCTGGCGGGGTTGGACTCCGCCAATAAACTTAAACTAAAGGTAATGGATGTCATTATATGTAAAAGAACATGCATGCAACAAGCGTACCCTTTAACTCTTTCATATCCGCTTAGTTTTGAGCACTGTGTCCCCAGATATCCGAGGTGTCTGGGAGCGCTCGACAGTGTGAAAAAATAATTATTTAGAAAATTCAGCAAAAATAGAGATTTTATACTAACAACATTCATTTTCCTGTCCTTTTTTTCTAAATGTTAGTATTTTAGGGTGGAATAGTCAGAATAAGAGTCCCAACCCTCTAAATACGGACAAATGTGAGTTATTTAACAAAAAAAAATCTTTACTTTTTATATATATTCGTTTGTAACCCAAAAACTATGAAAGTCAGGCAAATGAATTATTTTTTATGAGAAAGCCAATAAAATTCTCTAAATATCGACATATAAATCAATGGAAAACTAATAAGTCCAGCCGGTGAAAAAATTGATAGAAAAGAGGGTAAAAAACAGAGTGCTCTGCCCGGTGCATAGTGAGAATTATCGCTAGAAAAACTTTTTTTGAAGGGCCCTATCTCGGTTATTTTTCATTGAAATTCCTTTGTAAATATACGAAAATGTAAAGGAAACGTTGAAAAATAAAGGGAAAGTAAAGAAAAATGGCTTTGGTAACGGTAACAGTTTCATTTTGACGTTATAAGTTGATGGAAACTAAAAAAATGTTACCGTTAACATTATCGTTCGTAGGTCTAATGCTATAGCAGTTAGGCGAATGAATTATTTTTTATGAGAAAGCCAACAAAATCCTCTAAATATCGATATATAAAACAATGAAAAACGAATAAGTCCAGCCGGTGAAAAAATTGATAGAAGAGGGTAAGAAACATAGCGCTCTGCCCGGCGCATGGTGAGAATTATCGCTAGAAAAAAAACTTTTTTGAAGAGCCCTATCTCGGTTATTTTTCATAGAAATTCCTTTGTAAATATACGAAAATGTAGAGGAAACGTTGAAGAATAAAGGGAAGATCAAGAAAAATGGCTTTGGATACGGCAACAGTTTTATTTTGACGTTATAAGTTGATCGAAACGAAAAAAAATTTTACCGTTGTTAACATTTATCGCTAGAATAACAATTTTTTGAAGAGCCCTATCTCGGTTATTTTTCATATAAATTACTTTGTAAATATACAAAAATGTAGAGGAAAAGTTGAAGAATAAAGGGAGAGTTAAGAAAAATGGCTTTGGTAACAGCAACAGTTTCATTTTGACATTATAAATTGATCAAAACGAAAAAAAATGTTACCGTTGTCAACATTATCGTTCGTAGTTCAAAAGCTATACATAACAGGCGAATTTCTTCCTCCTACTCCAGACGAAGTAGTTCCATGGCTAGGTTAATCCTACGAGCCTTCCAAGAAAAGTCATAGTCCATTAGAATCCTCCTTATCTTGGCATCTTCTGGAGATTCAGAGGCCTGCCGAAACTCTAATCGTCTCTTATGGGATGCACTAACGCATTTTCCGTTACTTTTACCATAAAAGCTACGCGAATGCATGTGGGAAAACTATTGTTCTTGTGTGACGTAACCATGTAAACTACCACTTGTGTCAACAACAGCTCGGACATGGGTCACTGAGAGGGAAGTGTAGGGGCGATCAGCTGATTTCATTGTGAGAATTTTACTACGCCAGGGATTTGAGCATGCGCAGTACAGAAACTACTTTGCTGGCGTATTGATACCCGAGATACACGGTCCAAGGTATGATCTAGCCTATGGAAATCGCTACTTGTTCGAAAAAAAAAAAAAAAAAAATGCCCCTACCACACGTACAAAAAATTTCTGTAAATTTTATGTACCGCTACATCAGTTGGATAGATAGGGGATATAGTATTTTTACGTACTATTACGTCAGTTGGACATGAAAGGGTTAAGGGAGGCTGGAGCCTCTACAATAATTCACCAACCCAAGGCGGACCTGGCTATGCCAGGGTCCTGTATCCGCCGGAGCGGGAAGGAGATGGTGACAAATGATAGGGAAACGCGACCTGAGAGCCGAGGAGAACTGAGCTCCACCGAGCCTGGTGGCCAACCGAGGCTCGGCCGAGCAGGGCTCCCCCCTAATCCTCTGGGGAGAGCATCAGAGAAGCTTGCCAGCTCGTCGAGAGCCCTCCAGCCATCTCCCCTGTCCCCCTCGAGGGGGGGATGGGGAGGGTTGCTCGGATCGGCTGCCTGAGATAGCGTGAGCGAGCGTACCTCCCCCAAGGTGGGGGAAGAGGGACTAGAAGGGTCGAAGCGGGGTGGCTCATACGCGGTCACATGGAACTCTCTCGGCCGGGTGAACATCCACGCGGTGAGAAAGGCCAGGCGATCGAAGGAGGCCCATAGGCCAACCGAAGCCGTCTCAATGAACATGTAACATATAAAATAAACATCCTATCCTAACACGGGGGGAAAGGAAGAAGAGTGAGATGGGAGAGAAAGAGTAATGTCCTAGAGAAGCTGGGCAGAGCCAACCGAGAAGGATGGTCAAGCCTGGCAACTCCGAGCAGCTAGCTTATATGCCGTGACGAAAAGACGCGGGGCAGGCGGCCAGGGTGGCTCGAGGACAAAGGGAGAAGGACCAGGGTCCTTCGGTAAGGGCGCCTAACGAAGAGGTAACCTGACAACTAAAAGATACATGCATGCATGAACATCTGGGCTGAAAGGTAACGACGTAGGCTACGAGCTGAGAGCGTGCTCGGACAACATCCCCTGTGTGGATAAAAAACAAAAAACTTCAATAAATGCATCAGTGAAAATCATAGGAAGGTACTGCTAAATAAAGAATCGAGCCCAAATGGTATGGGGGACCGAATGGGACACGAAACAAGGTAACACGAAGGAGCGAGCCGAGTATGGCGGCGCGGGGACGGCGCCGCATGGGACACCGTCTTATAAAAACCTAAATAATTCGGTTAAATGTGCCAAGGGCAGCCCCTAAATAGTGTTAACCATTAATAGTAGTACTTAAGGGGGCCGGCCGGAACCCCCTATATATGGTGGTATAGGGCGAAAAATGCAAAGTCTTGAAAAAATTCATGGAGCTTCATATGGCAATTGAGAATACGTATACAAAATATTTTGTCAAAATTCCTCTTACTTCCGTAGTTACAGGGTAATTAGTAAACATAACTCAATAAGCCTAAAACATTCATCCGTACAAAAAAATGCAATATTTCTTCTGTTATCGTAAATTTTGATAATTATTGGCAAAGAAATTATGAGAAATGGCATCTGTAGAGATTCCGTGGCTCGCAAGAAGCGAACTTCAAGCGAGTATCTGGTTCAATCATGAATCAGTTGGACCATAGACTTCAAGTAGGTTACACGTTCGAGTTTCACCTCGTGACATTCGCTTGCTTTTACGTATGTTTATGTATGTTTCGGCAAGAAGTTCATCATGCCAATGAGGAAAAGACAAGGAAAACATCTCGCTAACATACAGACGAAGAAAAATCGCTCAAGTATTATTACAGAATATCATAATATACGCGTAGTTAGTGAAGAGAGAGGGGAGGGTTGCTAGTAATGCCCCCTTCTTGCCTGACAGCACATGTCACACTGTGCCCAAGGCTACGGTCTTTGAGCAAAGAGATCTTCATTTATGATAAATAACATAGTTTTGGTTTTTTAATACCCAAAATGGAATATGAAATTCATAATAATCATGATTTATTAAATTGTCTTGTAAAAAGAGAGTACAGTGTTCCCCCCGTATTCGCGGACTCACACATTCGCGGATTTTTCTTTGGAATCTATCTAGAAATTATTCGCAGACGGACTCGCCATTCGCGAATTTTCCGACGAAATAATCACTAATTAGTGTATTTTGATGTTTATTTTCATGACTAAATACATTTTTATGATACAAAAATGATTTACTAATTTTCAAATATTAATTTTGATTAATACTGTATTAGTAAGTTTAATAAGTTTAAATGATATCACATCATAAAAATAATAATTCTCTCTCTCTCTCTCTCTCTCTACTACAAAGATGTATGTTTTTTTGTATGATAAATAAATGATTTATTATTTTCAAATATTAATATTAATTTATACAGCAATAATATCAATTCATTAAAGAAAATACCATAGTGAAATAGTAAGATTTTAGCTTATAAATTTAAAAAATTATGGAAGAACGAAGGAAATCCCAGTCAGATTCTTTCTCTAACTCAAGGTACTAAAACTCAGATATACGTATCAAGTTAAGTGACCGGAGGGGGAAGGAGCTGATTTGTGGCTGCCATCACGTGGGCATAAAATTTCCACCCTCTCTCTCTCTCTCTTCTCTCTCTCTCTCTCCTCTCTCTCTCTCTCTCTCTCTCTCTCTCTCTCTTTTTACTGAGATGAGAGATTTTTATGGTACATATATGCGTAATATGTTTATTAAATAAAATTTCAAATATATAATAATAATAACTGTAATTACAAAAATCATATGTGAAAGTATTTTACAAATACTACGATAATCTCTCTCTCTCTCTCTCTCTCTCTCTTCTCTCTCTCTCTTCTCTCTCTCTCTCTCTCTCTCTCTCTCTCTTAAAGTGATGTATGAATATAAATTCATTAAAGAAAATACTAAATGAATTAGCAAGATTTTAGTTATAAATAAAAAGAATTACGTAAGAAGAATGAAAGAAAATGCTCATTACCCCGCATCTCTCTCTCAGAATTCCAGTAGCAAGCCGAGTTGGCTGGGGTCCAACAACTGTGCTGCCATATCTTACGATAATGTAAACTCTCTCTCTCTCTCTCTCTCTTTTACTGAGATGAGAGAATTTCTATGGTACATGTGTATGTTTATTAATATTTTTGCATAATAATAATAATAGTAATATAACTATATTCAAAATTCATATGTGATAGTATTTTAAAGAAGTACAATAATCTATCCACTTCACTTTTAAATAAGGACAACCCTCTCTCTCTCTCTCTCTCTCTCTCTCTCTCTCTCTCTCTCTCTCTCTTGCTATTGGCTGTTTATATATTTCTAATGGTAAAATGTTTAAGATTACTTTAAAATGATATTAATAATACCAATTCAATGGTATATTTGATGTAGGATAATACTTTAAATAGACATTTGGTATTTGTGACTTCACATTTCCATTGTTCCATTGTAAAAAGAAAATGGATGTCTCAAATAGTAACAGTATGAAAGAAAACGTGCATGACTGAATACTTATGGGGGGACTGAATTATTTTCACATACGTAACTAAGTCATTCTGTACGTACATAGTATGTATTTATGTATAAACATAAAATGTAAGATTTACTTTGAAATAGTATTAATAATATTTCAAAGATTAATATGAACCATAATAGGATATTTTATGTATATTTGATGAAGGATGGATTTTAACTATTCGGGGGTTCTGGTACACATCCCCCGCGAATATGGGGGGACCACTGTACACCTTCGAGTTTCACCTTTGACATTCTCTTGCATTTACGTTTGTATATCTTTGTTTCGGCAAGAATATCATCATGCCAAAGAAGAAAATACAAGGAAAACATCTCGCTAACATACAGAAGAAAATTCGCTGTAATAAGCCGAGTTAGTGAAGGGGGGAGAGAGAGAGTTACGTAGGAAGGAGTGCCCCATCTTGCCTCAAGCAGTGCCCCAGGCTACGATATATGAGCAAAGGGATCATCATTTATGATTAAATTATGATAAATAAAATAGTTTTCGTTTATTAACCCTTAAACGCCGAATGGACGTATTAAACGTCGAGTCAAAATGTCCCCCGTATGCCTGAATGGACGTACCATACGTCGACTCAAAAAAGTTTTTTTTTAAATTTGCGGAAAAATACTTATAGGCCTACCAGCCTAAAACTTTTGAATCGCGCCTTGGGGGATGCTGGGAGTTCACGGATCAAGGCGTTGTTTTGTTTACAATCGTTACGCAGGCGCGCAAGCGCGAATTTCTTTCTTATCGCACTAAAAAGTATCAGTGACACTTCTCAAAAATTATTTAGTCACTTTGACATAATTTTTGCACCATTTTAAATTATTCGTTACATGAAGTATTATATATAGAAATGTGCGCAATTTCATTTAGAATACAACAAAAAAATACTCATGATTGTAGCTCTTATCAGTTTTGAAATATTTCCATATAAATAACGATAAGTGCCAAAATTTCAACCTTCGGTCAACTTTGACTCTACCGAAATGGTCGAAAAACGCAATTGTAAGCTACAACGCTTATATTTTAGTAATATTCAACTATTTACCTTAATTTTGCAACAAATTGGAAGTCTCTAGCACAATATTTCGATTTATGGTGAATTTATGAAAAAAATAACATTTTCCTTACGTCCGCGCGGTAACTCTTCCGAAAAAATCATACGTGCGATTGTGGTAATGTTTGCACCATTTTAAATTAGCCGTTACATAAAGTTTTATATATGAAAATGTGCGCAATTTTATGTAGAATACAACGAAAAATAATTGAAGGTTGTAGCTTTTCTCATTTTCGAAATATTTGCATATAAATCACGATAAATAGAAAAAAAACCACGTTCGGTCAACTTTGACTCACCGAAATGGTAAAAAAACGCAATTGTAAGCTAAAACACTTATATTTTAGTAATATTCAATCATTTACCTTCATTTTGCAACAAATTGAAAGTCTCCAGCACAATATTTCGATTTATGGTGAATTTATGAAAAAAACCTTCCTTCCCTCTGCTCGCGGATTCTCCGCTATAAATCTCCGAAATGCGTACTTAGCATTCTCGGAAAATTTGGTCCGTTTCATATTAGGCATTTCATAGAGTTTTATATATGAAAATGTGCGCAATTTCATGTAGAATAAAAGGAAAAATATTTGAAGGTTGTAGCTTTTCTAATTTCCGAAATAATTGCATATAAAAAAAATTATAAAAAAATTTCGACATTTGGTCACTTTAACTCGTCCGAAATGGTGGAAAACTGCAATTGTAAGCTAAAACTCTTACAGTATCGTAATATTCCATCATTTATCTTCATCTGGAAACAAATTTGAAGTCTCTATAACAATATTTAGATTTATGGTGAATTTAAAAAAAATATATTTTTTTACGTCCGTGCGTTATGAATTCATGCATCATTTTGTGATAATATTTTCTCTGTGTTGCTTTTATCGTTTTACAATGTGTTATATACCAAAATGATCGCAATTTAGTGTACATTACAACGAAAAAAAAGTAACTTGTTACCTTTAACCGTTTTGCGCACAGCGTGATTTGAATACAATTATATATGACATTTCGTTTTTGCGCTATCATATATCGCATTATTTATATATGATAATGATAATGTTTTTCATTTCTGATGGTTGCATACTAAACTTCAGGCAATGACAAAAAAAGGAGCCAAAAATGAACTCTTAATCTTCAAAACTATGCTCGCTGTGATTTTTTGAAAAAATTATTTTTTCCGCTTCCGTGCTCACTCCAAACCGTCTCCGGCATTCGGGAGAGGTTTTGATATTTAGCGCTTCGGCGTTTAAGGGTTAATACACAAAAAAGAAATATACATTCATAATAATCATTATTTATTAACATTGTCTTTATAGAAATACGAAGGAAAACTTTGAACGCCCGTATCTCAAAACTATACTTATTGACCATCAAAATCTATCTCCTCACTTAGTTTTAAAGCTATAACATTGGAATTTGGTATATAACTCAGAACGACATTATAGAACAATCAAATAGAGACCTTTTTTCCAATTTTTGTTTCGTCTTTTTTTTTATAAATTTTTTTCTCGTGATTTATAGGGTTGATTTTTTTTTTACCATATTAAAAAATTCATATCTAGCAAAAAAATGACTTTTAGAAAAAAAACTCTCCATTTGATTGGAGGTCGACATCAGGTCTATATATGGTAGTAATCCCAGGTCTTAATATTAAATATCAAGGGAGGAGATAGAATTTGAAAAATGGTTATTTTCGGGATAAATTGCCCTGGCGTCACAAAACCGAAGGTCAGAGGCGAAAATCATATGCGGTTTGGAGATGTCCCAAGTCACCTTATTAAGTGGTATGAATGTCAAAGTCATGTCGTTAAAAAACGACATTAGCCGGCCAGCCCCCTTAACTTGGATGCAGCAACAGCTTGACGTCCCATGACAGTGGTGAAAGAATTCCAGCAAGAAAACACAACACAAAAAAGAAAAACACGTGTGGTGTGGGTCGTGCTATCAAAAGGAATGACGTCAGAGGCGCTAGCCGTAACGGTAGCGAGTAGTTGGCCTTAGATCGGCTCCTCTGTAGATGAGGGATATTGAAGAAGGATGAACCTAAATGGCAAAGGACCTTTGGTAGTGGTTTCACTTGCCCCAAAAACCATACTGACACCTTAAATAAGGTGAGCAAGCCAGAATACTCTGGCATTTCCATATTAGCTTTTTTCTCTGGTATCATAGCAATATTTATACCTTAGAAATGTGTGCTAAAGGGACATTTCACAGAGCGACACAGGCTGAGCCCAGAAATATACATATACATACAGGCAGTCACCGGGTTCGGGTTACGATGTTCCGAGGTCAAGGTGCTTCTCAATTATATTCATCAGAAGACATTATTTCCAGGGTTACGACGCTTGTTCCAGGGTTACGACGCCTACAACGCTCATCTGGCAGATGAAATATGACACCAAATATGGTAAATATTCAATAATTGAAGGTTTTTTGGATGAAAAATGCAATAAAAATGCAGTTTGCATAGTTTTCAATGCACCCACAACATTAAAAGTAAGGTTTTCGTAGGATTTATTACGATGTTCCGGCTTACGACAATTTTCAGCTTACGACGTGTCTCAAGAACAGAACCCCGTCGTAACCCAGGGACTGCCTGTATATATACACACACACACACACACACACACAGTGGGGCTTCCCTTAGTCACGGATCAGCAGTCGCAGGATCAGTTAACCATGGGTTTTTCTATGGACCACTTCTTACTATATCGCTGGTATGAATCGCAGCATCATGGGCTTGTCCAGGTTACTACATGATGTTTATCGGTTGGCTAAACCTCAGCTGGTGTCTGATAACCACCAACATACATGAACAGATTCACTGACAATAAAGGTAATAAAACCATTCTCACCTTATATATTATTGGCATATCTTCATAATATATAGCCTATTCATGGAATAATTCCATGTCATTAGGAAGTGGTACAAGAAACTGGCTTTTGAACTTCTTGGAACACCAGTAGTCAATGCCTATACGTATACTATTCAATAAATTTCACAAACCAATCAATTTCAATTAAAAAAAATTTTTGAAACTGTAGATCTCTCACATTTGACTGGTAAAGCTAGTGATTAAGATATAAAGACTGGAAAGCATTTTCAGTTCATGTTTTGAGACATCAGCTAGTATTTTGTTATGTTTCCTTTACATTCCAACACCTGCTTCAGCATGTTACACATAGAATCAGCTAAATTAATGAAGTATTGCATATCCAAGTTCTCCCACACATCACATACGGCGCTCTTCATCTCCTCAACATTACGTGGCTGGGTCTCACAAGCTTTGTCTTTCATATAACCTTCCACACATTTTCTGTTGGGTTAAGGTCAGGTGAGTTGCCTGGCCAGTCTAACTGAAACATTGTTGTCAGCTAACCACTTTTTAACTTTTTTACCCCTGTGAGGTGGAGCCCCATCCTGCATAAAAGTATGACATGCATGTTTAATGTTCAATAAAAGAATCGATCATGTGGTCTTTCAAAATATTCAGGTAATTAGCACTGTTCACAGTTTCATCTTTTGGCATGAAGTGGAGTTCACCACGGCCACCTGCACCACTAAATGTTCCCCACACCATGACACTGGAGGGATGTATAACGGTTTTCACAGTGAATTTTGGGTGGTACCACGACACAGTCTTTAGACGTAGCTCTGACAAGTCTGAAGGTTGATTCATTGGAAAACATGGCCCCTCTCCACTGCTCACTTGTCCAGGCACAATATTTTTTGCAAAAGGCTTTGCATTTCTTCATATCATTCAACATGGGTTTCTTAGCAGCACGGTGGCAGGGAAGGCCAAGGTTCTTCTGAAGGCGGTGTTGGATTGTACAAACAGCAACATTTTTCAGCAGAGTGGGCATCTTTTTCTTTAAGGCAGCAGCTGTAATTGACGGATCATTCATAACTTCACGTTTCAAGAGCTTGTCTGTACGTGGGGAAGTCTTCCTGATTCCCCAGAGCCAGGTTTCCTCTTTGGTACCTCTCCTGGCTGGAGTCCCACAGAAGCCTTCTTCAGGACGTAAATGGCTTGTCTTGAAGTCCCAATATCTTGCACCACACAAATTGCTGACTCCGTGCTCAAGGAGTGTCAAGGCATGAGTTTTTTTTTCTTCATCAGTAAGCTTCTTTCGACTCATTTTAGCAGTTGATATCACTGCTACAGCATTCTAAAAATAGACAAAAAGTAGGGACAGAAGGGGCAATGGAGCGGTCTACATATATCTAATTTTCATTCATAGCCGAGTCTGCACCGAGTCTGTCTGGTGCTTTCAGACACTTCTGAGGGTGTTTCGAACTGCCACATGTATGAGCAAACCTTACCACCCAGTAGACTGACCAGCGCAACTAAAATGTTTACAGTGGGCCCCCCATATTCGCGTTCTGCGGATTCGCGGACTCACTGATTCGTGGATTTCAATCTGGGCCATATCTACCCATTTATTTGCGGGGTATTTGCCCATTCGCGGGATTTTCCGACGAAAATAATCACTAATTAGTGTATTTTGATGTTTATTTTCATGACTAAATACATTTTTATGATACAAAAATGATTTACTAATTTTCAAATACGTATTAATTTTGATTAATACTGTATTATAGTAAGTTTAACAAGTTTAAATGATATCACATAATAAAAATAATAACTCTCTCTCTCTCTCTCCTCTCTCTCTCTTCTCTCTCTACTCTCTCTCTCTCTCTCTCTTTCTCTCTCTCTCTCTACTACAAAGATGTATGTTTTTTTGTTTGATAAATAAATGATTTACTATTTTCAAATATTAATATTAATTTATACAGCAACAATATCAGTTCATTAAAGAAAATACCATAGTGAATTAGTAAGATTTTAGTTTATTAATTTAAAAAATTATGGAAGAATGAAGGAAATCCCAGTCTTCTTTCTCTAACTCCAGGTACTAAAACTGTCAGATATATCAAGTTTTGTGACAGGAGGGGGAGGAGCTGTTGTGTTGTTGCCACCAAGTCCTCTCTCTCTCTCTCTCTCTCTCTCTCTCTCTCTCTCTCTCTCTCTCTCTCTCTCTCTCTCTCTCTCTCTCTCTCTCTCTCTCTCTACTGAGACTCAAGATTTTTTATAGTACTTGTACTGTATGTTTTTAATACTTTCAAATAATGATAATAATAACTGTAATTACAAAATTCATATTATGTGATAGTATTTTAAAGAAATACAATACTATCTATCCATGTCACTTTTAATTAAGGTTAACTCTCTCTCTCTCTCTCTCTCTCTCTCTCTCTCTCTCTCTCTCTCTCTCTCTCTCTTGCCACACAAGATAACAATGTGCCATAGTGGTAACTCCCTCCCTCTCTTTCGCTGGAAGCGTTATAAGTATTTTTTGAGAGAACAGAGAGATAAACTCTCTCTCTCTCTCTCTCTCTCTCTCTCTCTCTCTCTCTCTCTCTCTCTCTCTCTCTCTCTCACACCGAGATGAAAGAATTTTTATGGTACTAGTATGTAAGATGTTTATTGATAATTTCAGTTATTTAATAATAATAATAATAATAATGATGATAAAACTGTAATTGCAAAATTCATAGTGGCAGTATTTCAAAGAGAAGAAAATGACCTTTCCATTTCACTTGTAAGGATAATTCCTCTTTCTTACCGAGATGAGAGAATTTTTATGGTAGATGCAAGTGTTTATTATATTTTCAAATAATAATAATAATAATAATAGAAGTAGTAATAGTACGATAACTAATTTCAAATGAAAATTCCTCCCTTCGTCTTTTTCTGTATCAATTTTCCTACCCTCTCATAACTCCAGTGACGCTCGGAGCTGGGAAGAGATAATTTTCATGGACATGTATGTAATAAGTTTATCATTAATATTTTCCAATAATAATACAGTAGTACCTCGAGATACGAAAGGCTCAACTTACGAAAAATCCAAGTTACGAAAGCAAAGACGAAAAATTTTACTGCTCTACATACGAAAAGTTTTCAAGATACGAAAGGTTTCTGAAAGTCCGAGATTCGCCCCATAACAATTTTGAAACTCACGCCGCACACCGCCATCTTAGTTATCGTAGACTCGCCACCATCCTCCTGCTCTCCCATTGGTTCCTGATGCTAGCCAAGCCATGAGATCCTTCTCTCTAATTGGACAGCATCCCTCCCATCATGCATCTTCTATACATACGTACTACGTGTTGGCGTGCTTTAGCTCGGCCACTTCGCACCCGAAACTTTACCGTACGCATTCGGCATTCGTTCGTTCCAACGATTTCGTTTAGTAACGTAAATTCGTTAGTGATTTTGTTGCAGTACATATTATCGTGTTGTGCGAAGACTGTATTATTACTTATTTGTGTAACTTTACGTAAATTAATGTAGTCATGGGTCCCAAGAAAGTTGAAATTCACGGAAAGAAGCGCATGCTGTCTCTGGAGACAAAGATGGAGATCATAAAGAAGTACGAAGCTGGTATGCAATTGAGTGTGATCGCAAAGGAATACGGCCGTAATCCGTCGACAATAGGCACCATCCTTAAACAGAAGGATGCCATCAAAGCAACTACACCATCGAAGGGCATCACTATTTTGTCCAGCAAGAGGAGCCATGTGCACGACGAGATGGAACGGCTGCTCCTCGTCTGGATAAAAGACAAAGAAATCGCTGGCGATACAGTAACGGAGACGGCAATCGCTCACAAGGCCTGTGCTATTTTCGGCGATTTGATTGCGCAGGCGGAAGACGAGGGAGGGGAAGGGACTTCAACGCAAACCCCAGAGTTCAAGGCTTCGCATGGCTGGTTCGAAAAATTCCGTAAACGGACTGGCATCCATTCGGTGGTGCGTCATGGGGAGGCTGCCAGCTCGGACACGAAAGCGGCCGAAGCATTTAAGAAGACTTTTGACGAGAGGATGGACCAAGGAAGGCTACAGTTCTCAGCAGGTTTTCAACTGTGATGAGGACTGGCCTTTTTTAAAAAAATGGCAAAAAAAATGCCTCGTCGGATGTACATCACGGAGGAAGAGAAGAAGAATACCCGGGCATAAGCCTATGAAAGACAGGCTTACGCTCGCACTTTGTTCCAACGCCAGTGGGGATTGCAAGGTGAAGCCCCTACTGGTGTATCACTCCGAGACTCCTCGAGCCTTCAAGGCCCACAAAGTGTTGAAGGAGAAGCTTCCAGTGATGTGGAGGGCTAATGCAAAAGCCTGGGTAACGAGGCTTTTGTTCACCGAGTGGGTAAATCTGTGTTTCGGCCCGACTGTGAAGAGTTTTTTTGCAAGAGAAGCGCCTCCCCCTGAAATGTCTCTGGTGTTGGACAATGCCCCTCCCCACCCTCCTGGCCTCGAGGAAGATATCCTAGCGGAGTATTCCTTCGTTAAGATTCTTTTTCTTCCGCCCAACACCACCCCTCTCCTCCAGCCCATGGACCAGCAAGTGATAGCGAACTTTTAAGAAATTGTACACGAAACATCTTTTCAAAAGATGTTTCGACATCACCGATACCACAAACCTCACCTTGCGTGAATTTTGGAAGGAGCATTTTGACATCGTCATATGCATCCGACTCATCGACCAAGCTTGGCAGGAGGTTTCGAGGCGAACCTTGAATTCCTCGTGGAGGAAACTCTGGCCTGATGCCGTATCCGACCGAGACTTCGAGGGATTCGACGTGGGCGAAGCTGGTGCTGCTGAGTCTGAAACAGTTGACGATCCCGAAACTGTTTCGCAACCAGATCTTGACGAGATCGTTGCACTCGGCAAGTCCATGGGGCTGGTCGTCGACGAGGACGACATCAACGACCTTCTCGAGGAGCACCAAGAGGAGCTTACGACGGATGACCTGAAGGAGTTGGAGGCCATGCAACATAACGTCGTTCAAGAGGAGTTCTCCAGCAGCGGCGATGAAGAGGAGGAGCCTATGACAACGGCAGAAATTAAGGAGGTCTTAGCCGCTTTTCATAAAGTGCAATCGTTCATAGAAAAAAGACACCCCGAAAAGGCTCACACAGGTCGTATGCTTGCGCAGTTCGATGATGTTTGCCTGAGTCGTTTCAGGAACATTGTTAAAAGCAGGCAGAAGCAATCTTCCTTGGATAGTTATTTTTTAAAGAGGCCTTCAGCATTAGCAGGAGTAAGTAAAAAGGAAGAACCAGGTGATAAAAAACAGAAAGTTGAAAGCAAAAAGGAAGAACCAAGTGATGAAAAACAGAACGTTTTGAAAGTAGTGGTGAAGTTGAAATTCTGTAAAAAAAAAAAAAAAAAAAAAAAAAAAAAACCTACGTAAAAGTAAAAAAAAGTTAAAAATAAAAAAAAAATAAAAAAAATAACGTAATTTTTAGATTTTTGTAAGTTAAGTGTTACAGTTTTGTTAATGTTTTTCGTAAATTTTATTTTTATAGTTTTCCTTAAATTTTTTATGTTTTCGTAAAGTTAAGTGTACGTACGTACGTATATTATCTGCCGTTTGTCCTCCTCCTCCTCTGCCGCCACTTTCGGAGATAGCCTCACTCGAAAGGTAAGCTTCGACATTTTACATTACAGTAATAATATTTCTTGTACACTAATTATACACTTTATTTACAGGTTTGGATTTTTATTCTTAATTTAGGTATTGAATGGTCCAAATTGTTGTAGTATTTCATTGTTTATAGGTCAATTTAGCTTTATTATGAAATTTAATGGGGTGTTTTTGGAGGGCTTGGAACAGATTAGCCATTTTACATGTAAAATGTGGTCCAAGATACGAAAACCTCATGATACGAAGGGCGTCTCGGAACGGATTAATTTCGTATCTCGAGGTACTACTGTACTTGGTGGAGAGCAGGTGAACTGGACAGTCATCTGGATTAGCCCAAGTGACCTTTTTCTATTAGAAGGCTGACTCACCTGCCTGCTAAAAAAAAATAGCTATCTTTAACAGTACCTAAGTATCCAAATGATTAATTTCATTATGTTGATTCACAGTATGTGACATTGCATTACCTTTCCCAGTAGCAACATTTTCTACAAATCCTTGTCTCCTAAGGTTCCAACCATGAAATCTGAAACTTGGTGAATTTGGAGAAAGTAACAGCATTTCATCACCTGGATTAAGTTTCCTTTTAGTACTAGCTTTTAGATCAGAGTTTAGTACGTATCTTGAATGAAGAAAGTCGAGAACTGTCATGAAGCGTCTCCATTAATGAGAACAGGGCTGCTAAAATAAATTTGTTCCTTTCTCTAGGTTTGATTGAACATAACTTTTTGAAAATACATTAGTTTTGAAAATCTAATATAATTTTATTGTTCTACCACTGGGTGAATGACCAGCTGTAGCTAATAGACATTCTCTTTAAGTTTGTTTAACATGAATTGAGGACCTCTTGAAATTAATTTCTCTGGAACTCCAATTCTGGATAATGTTATTATCTATATAAGTGCTTATGATTGATAGATTTCAGTGGTACCCACTGAGGGAAGTCTGAAAGACAGGCAACTAGAGCAAGAATGTACCGGTAACCATCAGATAACATTAATAGGGCTAACTAAATCCATTCATGAAATTACTGTAAGAAAGTTTCTCGAAGGCTGGTTTATCATACTTCTTGCATTACCATTTGTTATTACCAGTATTTTTGTAATAAGGTTAAATTAAATATAACCACCATGATTTTTTTAAAGTAACATTATAAAACTCAATGAGGCTTTTATCTGTATTTTTACATTGGTAATATATGAATGATCCCCATAAGTAATGGAAATCAGGTTTTTAGTAATGATGAGCTAAATGCAGTACACAGATGAACATCTGTATTTTCTTATTTGCAGTCAGTTTATCTAGGCAACTTATAATTAAACTTTAATTACACCATAGAAATTTTATGGCCAACATTTATATTGGTACATATAGTTTTATAGGGGGAGTCCCTGGTTATTGATGGGGGTTCTGTTCTGATGGCTTGATGATGAGCAAAAATTGCCGATAACAGAAAATTGGCAATTTTCTGGTTGATGGCAACTCTGTTGGGTATGTATTGGCGCCAATACTCTGTTATTGGTACCAATAAATAGAGGCGCTGAAAACTGCTTATGTTGGCGATATTCAGCGCTAGACAAGCATCTGGAATAGAAAACCACCTCTTTCAGCAACTTTTTCCTGAATATGAAGGTCAGTATAATCTGCCATTAGTTATGGAAAGAGAGCACATGGGAGGTGAGACTCTTGTAATTCTTCTTTTGCATAGTAGATGTTCGTCATTACCACTGTTTCACTTATATTGGCAGCTGCTCAGAATATGATTTGTCTGATCTTGCTTGGTGTTTAGGCATTAATAAATGTGAGTGGTTTGTTCCTGTGAAACAAAAATTTATGCATTTTGAAATTTGGATTTTAATTTTACTACAAGTACACCTTGGTGATCAATTTTGATTGAATTATGGTGAAAAACATGATAAAATTCACATCTAGTGTTTGAGATTAAATATTGTTTAAACTATAGTACTACATGATACTGTATAGGGATTTTTTTTTCAATAAATATTTATCCGTATACAAAACTAGAGTTAGTCAGATGAAACTTGAGATTTAGCCCTCTTTTATACGATTTTACAAATATACATAACCTCTTTTGTAGCTAAGCAGATTAAGTTCTTATTAACAGTTAGTGTTAATCACATATGAAATAGTTTTCTATTTACATGAGGAAGGCACCTTTAAAGTTACTGAGAGTACTGCATTACTTGATTTTTTTTATCAGTAGTTATGTCTTTTGAGTATGTATCATTGAGTTCACAATGTTATGTTGTGTTAAAGTGTGATATGAAAATAAATTCTGGATATTTTAGAATGTACATGCTTTTTATAAGTAGTTTAACAGATGATTTTATTTCTGAATTATCTTGTTAATTTTTTAATTTCCTTATTTTATGTATGTTATATATACTCTAATATCAATGTACGTTCACTCTTTTTCCAAGTATTTGTGTCTATGTACATAATTCTGTGTTATTTATTTTGAGAATGAACTTCCTGAAATATTTGTGACAAGAAAAAATTGAATATAAAGGTCCAGATAAAATTGAATACACTTTTATTATGTACTTCATATCTTATGATACGGTATTGTTTTTAAAAGTTTCCATGAAGCACATTTTAATTTTACAATATGGAATTTAACAGTTCTGTAGGTCACCTTAGTGTAGATTGTAATTTTGATATGAGTTACATCTTTTGTCTTCTATATTTTCAAAGTTGGAGGTATCCTTGTCTGTTCCAATCTGTCCAGCTATCCTCTTGTACACACTTGTCTCTGAAGGCTTTTCCACATACCTTAATGTCAGATTGGTAACTTTACCAAGCTTCTGCTTGTACTTAATTTTCCCTACATTTTCCCTTTCAGTCTTTTTTACTTTTCGGTTTCATATGTTTTGGTTGTTCCAGCTTTTTCATGGCGCTCTGTTTAGTTGCTAAAATTAATGCTGAGTACGTATCCTTCTTAAGGATGTGAGTACATTTCATTACCTCAGATATTCAAGTTTTATTTTGTACCTTATCTCCTCAGGTTTAGTCCATACTTCAGTCTTTTTGAGGATTCTTCGGAAGGCCAAATGGGGTATTCATGTGGCTACGTGTTCTTCCTTCCTTTATTTGTCATTGTCATCAACATCACTTCCAGTGCATCATAATGGGAAGGGGCTCGTTTAAACTCTGCTACTCTTGGCTTTCTTGTGATTTATCTTCCACAAAGTGCCACTCGTGTGTGTGTATATATATATATATATATATATATATATATATATATATATAGTAATTATTATTATAATATATATTATATATATATATATATATATATATATATATATATATATATATATATATATATAGTATATGTATATATATAAATAAGGGATTTTGACGAAGGAAAAATCTATTTCTGGGGGAAGACCTGTGTCGCCCGGTGAAAAGTTCCTGCGGCTCACTTTTCTAAGTATAAATAGATCCTAAATATACCAGAGAAAAAGCTAGCATGGTATGCTGAAGTTACTACCCCCAGCGCGAGCACCCCAAGGGGCGTCGATATAAAGTATAAGGGCGAGTGGAAGCCACTACTCACAGGTCCTCTGCCAATTAGAGGATTCCTTTCCAAAATCCCTCCACGGCAAGAGCCGTTATAAGGGTTAGAGCTGTCACAAAGGTCACCTCCCTTACCTTCCTCTCGCTACTACTACTAATACCCACGCGCATACTTCATTCCTGGAATAGACCACCAAGCTTGGACTGGATAAGGGTTGGGAAAAAAGAAGAAGGGCTGGGTTCACCGGGCGACACGGGTCTTCCCCCAGAAATAGATTTTTCCTTCGTCTAAATCCCTTTTCTGGGTTCGACCTGTGTCTGCCGGTGAAAAAGTATCAGAGAATTCCCATCCAAGCTAAACAGATACCAAATAAGTGTATAGAAGGGGATAATGAAACCTAAGGTTCATTTAAAGAATTAATTTAATGTTCTATAATCAGGCAAGAAATTTACTTATATACTAATTAAACTCGGACTTAAACTATGACTTAGAACTAGTAATAATGAGATAATATAATAGGACAATGTACAATTATGGTATCTGAGCAATATAGAAGGGTATGTACAGACAGTTCCGTAAAATCAGTATGGTCCCAATACAGTTAGTTCCATAAAACCAATATGGTCTCAATACGATATACATGTTCCGGTGGCGGGATGGTCAAGAACCAGCCCGGCCCGGAAGAGAGAGGTTGGTGGGGAATACAAGCAAGGCAGGTAAGAAGGAGAGAGTATTAGGGAAATAAAGAACAAAAGGCTAAGGAAAGGAGTTGGTAAGACTCGGTTAATTAGGGGAGACTATGCTCCCTGCAGCCACCGTTGGGAATTTAAGGGCCTCTAAGTTTTTGAGATAGTGGCATTTAAATACTGCTGGAGATTTCCAACCCCTATATTTCTTCAGGTCTTCAAAATTCATATTTTGAAAATAGTTAATGGAGGTAGCCACTGCTCGGATGTCATGGACGTGTGGGACTGACTCCGGGTTGGCCTGTTTAATAAAGTAGAGTATTTGTTGTCTAATACCTTCAAGAGAAATCGTACCACCTTTCTCTCTAATAAACAGGGGGCCTGAAGATTTTTCCGAAGTCCTGGCTAAAAGAAAATTTAAGGGTAATGACAGGACACAGTGATGTATCCTGTGTGAGAGGAATAATTTTCCATGGAGTCCATCTGTTTTGTGGGTCCTCGTTCTTAGCCAAAAACTGCCGATGAGGGGATAGCAGTACTTCATCTGATGGGAGGAATTCAACATGGCCTGAATTTCTAGAGAGAGCCAAGAGTTCAGATATTCTGGCAACTGAGGACAGGGCCATTAACCCTTGAACACCGAATGGACGTATTAAACGTCGAGTCAAAATCTCCCCCGATTTCCGAATGGACGTACCATACGTCGGCTCAAAAAAGTTTTTTTAAAGATTCGCGGAAAAATACTTATAGGCCTACCAGCCGAAAACTTTTGAATCATGTGCCTTGGGGGATGCTGGGAGTTCACGGATCAAGGCGTTGTTTTGTTTACAATCGTTACGCAGGCGCGCAAGCGCGAATTTCTTTCTTATCACACTAAAAAGTATCAGTACACATCTCAAAAATTATTTCGTCACTTTGACATAATTTTTGCACCGTTTTAAATTATCCGTTACATGAAGTATTATATATGAAAATGTGCACAATTTCATTTAGAATACAACAAAAAAATACTCATGATTGTAACTTTTATCAGTTTTGAAATATTTCCATATAAATAACGATAAGTGCCGAAATTTCAACCTTCGGTCAACTTTGACTCTACCGAAATGGTTGAAAAACGCAATTGTAAGCTAAAACGCTTATATTGTAGTAATATTCAACTATTTACCTTAATTTTGCAACAAATTGGAAGTCTCTAGCACAATATTTCAATTTATGGTGAATTTATGAAAAAACTTTTTCCTTACGTCCGCGCGTTAAACTCTTCCGAAAAAAAATCATACATGCGATTGTGGTAATGTTTGCACCATTTTAAAATTAGCCGTTACATAAAGTTTTATATATGGAAATGTGTGCAATTTCATGCACAATACAACTAAAAACAACCCATGGTTGTAGCTTTTATCAGTTTTGAAATATTTTCATATAAAAAATGATAAGTGACAAAATTTCAACCTTCGGTCAACTTTGACTCTACCGAAATGGTCGAAAAACGCAATTGTAAGCTAAAACTCTTATATTTTAGTAATATTCAATCATTTACCTTCATTTTGTAACAATTGGAAGTCTCTAGCACAATATTTCGATTTATGGTGATTTATGAAAAAAATAACATTTTCCTTACGTCCGCGCGGTAACTCTTCCGAAAAAATCATACGTGCAATTGTGGTAATGTTTGCACCATTTTAAATTAGCCATTACATAAAGTTTTATATATGAAAATGTGCGCAATTTCATGTAGAATACAACAAAAAATAGTTGAAGGTTGTAGCTTTTCTCATTTTCGAAATATTTGCATATAAATCACGATAAATAGAAAAAAAACCACGTTCGGTCAACTTTGACTCTACTGAAATGGTCGAAAAACGCAATTGTAAGCTAAAACTTATATTTTAGTAATATTCAACCATTAACTTCATTTTGCAACAAATTGGAAGTCTCTAGCACAATATTTCAATTTATGGTGAATTTATGAAAAAAACTTTCCTTCCCTCTGCGCGCGGATTCTCCGCCATAAATCTCCAAATTGCGTACATCAAATTCTCGGAAAATTTGCTCCGTTTCATATTAGGCATTTCATAAAGTTTTATATATGAAAATGTGTGCATTTCATGTAAAATAAAAGGAAATATGAAAGGTTGTAGCTTTTCTCATTTTCGAAATATTTGCATATAAATCACGATAAATAGAAAAAAAACCACGTTCGGTCAACTTTGACTCTACCGAAATGGTCGAAAAATGCAATTGTAAGCTAAAACTCTTACAGTATCATAATATTCAATCATTTGTATTCATTTTGAAACAAATTGGAAGTCTCTAGAACAATATTTAGATTTACGGTGAATTTTTGAAAAAAAAAATTTTTTTTATGTCTGCGTGTTACGAATTCGTACATCATTTTGTGATAATATTATTCCGGTGTTGCTTTTATTGTTTTACAATGTATTATATATCAAAATGATTGCAATTTAGTGTACAATACAACGAAAAAAAAAGAAACTCGTTAGCTTTTACCGTTTTTTGCACAGCATGATTTTAATACAATTATGTATGAATTTTTTTTTTCGCTACCATATATCGCATTATTTACATATGATAATGATATTATTTTTCATTTTTGATGGTTGCATACTAAACTTCAGGCAATGACAAAAAAAGGAGCCAAAAATGAACTCTTAATCTTCAAAACTAAGCGCGCTGTGATTTTTTGGAAAAAAAAATTTTTTCCGCTTCCGCGCTCAATCAAAACCGGCTCCAGCATTCGGGGGAGTTTTTTATTTTTACCGCTTCGGCGTTTAAGGGTTAAAAATAAGGTCTTCCTAAGAAGGGTTATACATGAGCATGACTCATTATTAGTGTCTGAGGCTAATTTAAGTACATCATTCAAAAACCAAGAGACCGTATGAGGGCGGTCTGTTGGTCTCAGACAGGCACATGCTTTTGGAATCGAAGAGAATTATGAATCCGACAAGTTGATATCAAAACCAATCTGGAAAATCTTCCTTAAGGCCGATTTGATTGTAGTAATGGTACTAGCAGCTAGGCCTTTCTTAATTGGAGATCTAAAGAACGAGATTGCCAGATTTGTGGTCATCTTATGAGCAGCTGAATCCTTTAGAAAATTGGCCAATTTCTTTACTGCTGAATCATATTGCCTGAGTGTTGATTCTCTTTTATCCGATTCTATGAATAAGATGTTCAGTGGATCAATACTAGCATCCCTTTGAGCAAACTACATGAAGTCCGTAAAGTTAGGGCACTCAGAACTCTTGAGGAAGCTGACACAGTCTGAGTTTGTACTACCTGAGTCAGTTCTGGACGAGGGATCTGCTTGGGCCGGAGATTCAGTTCTAGAAGAAGCGGAAACCAGTTGCTCTTTGGCCAGTTGGGTGCCACTAATGCTACTTGTCCTGTGAAAGATCTCAGCTTGTGCAGGACCTTCATCAGAAGATTCACCGGAGGAAATAGGTAAATCTTCCACCAATTGTTCCAATCTATGGACATTGCATCCGTGGCGTAAGCTAGAGGGTCCAGGTTGGGTGCCACGTAACATGGTAGTTTGTGGTTGGATTCCGTGGCGAAAAGGTCTACTTGAAGGTCCGGGATTTGATTGCAAATCCACCGGAACGACTTCCTGTCCAGGGACCACTCCGATTCCAGCGGAGTTGTCCTGGAAAGTGCGTCTGCGATAACATTCTTTACTCCTGCCAGGTGAATTGCTGACAGGTGCCAATGATTCTTTGCCACCAATGAGAATATTGCAATCAACACATGATTCAGTTTGCTTGACCTAGAGCCTCCTCTGTTTATACAGTGGACTACTACTAGACTGTCCGAGACTAGCCTTATATGAAGGTTCCTGGCCGGAGCCAGTCGTTTTAGGGTCAAGAAAACTGCCATTGCTTCTAGAATATTGATATGAAACTGGTGGAACATTTCCGACTACGTTCCCTGTGCGTACTTTCTTGTGTTGCGAATACCCTCCCCATCCACTCAGAGATGCGTCCGTGTGGATGGTTAGAGACGGCGGAGGGAATTGCAGAGATACTGACTTTAGCTAGGTTCTGGCGTTCCGTCCATAGACGGAGCCTTTTTGTCAAAATGGGTGGAATTATTGAGATCTTGTCCCTGAGTTTGACGTTGGCTCTCTTTCTCCAGACTTGATTGATATCCTTCAATCTGGCTTTCAATAGGACGTCCGTCACCAACGAAAACTGCAACAAACCTAGGATTCTCTTGGGTACGCCGAGAAGCCTTTTTTTTTTTCTTGAGGAACTGTTTCGTAGCCTTCACTATCTCCTTGACCTTCTTGGGTGGAAGGGATAGCTTGTGTTTGCTCAGTTCCAATTGGATTTCGAGCCATTGGAAGTGGGAAGCCGGAACGAGCCGAGACATCTTTGTTTATCTGGAAACCCAGAAATTCCAAGAATTTGATCACCTTGGCTGTTGATTTGCAGCGTTCGTCAACATTGGCTGCCCAAATGAGCCAGTCGTCTAGATAGGCTACTAACATTACACTTCGCGTTCTTAGTTCTTGAACTATCGTGTCTCCTAGTTTGGTGAATATCCTGGGCGCAATGTTGAGCCTGAACGGCATGACTGAATGAGTAAGCCTGTTTTCCTAGCTTGAAGCCTAGGTACGGAGAGAAGTTCCTTGCTATTGGGACATGATAGTAAGCGTCTGTAAGATCTATAGAGGTGGTGACGGCCCCACGTGGAAGTAAGGTCCGCACCTGCAAGATGGTCAGCATGCGGAACCTGTCGCAGTGAATGTATGAGTGGAGACGGGACAAGTCCAGAATCACTCTTCTTTTGTCCGAGTCCTTCTTTGGGACACTTTACAGCCTTCTTCTGGAGGAGATCTTTGGTATAGTCTATAAGGTCCACCGTAGGCATCTGATAAAAACTGATATTCGGAGGGGGCCCTTTCTCCCATTCCACCCCAGACCTTTCGAGACTATACTGTGGGCCCATGGACTGACGGTCCAGTGGTCCCGGAAGAGATATAATCTCCCTCCTACCTGCGGGTTCTCACTGGTTGGCTGCAGGTCTGCTACCTCTACCTCCGCGGAAACCTCTACCCCTTGGTCCGCCTCGTAGCCGGGAGCCACCTCTGGCCCTGTTACTTCCGGCATGCCTATTGTAGCTGCGAAATAGATCTCGCGCTTCATAGGTGGGGTTGAAGGCTGGGGAGGTCATTATGGCTGAGGAGGTAGACGGCTGTTGTGCCGGCGGAGTTTGTACTAAGACAAACTGCTGCTGCGGATGAGCCTTAGATGTTGAAGGCTTGCCAACCTGAGTTACTGGAACCGCTTGCACGACTGTCTGGGGACGGGAGGCTTGGTAAGGATTGTATCTCCTTGCCTTCTTCTTGGTTCTGACTTGGTATCCGGGGCCCTCAAACTTCCGTTTGAAGGGGAGACCCCAACGAACCCGAAGACTGGTTGGCTCTGGATGCCTCATGAAAGACATTATTGACTTCGTCTTTCGGGAAAAGATTTTCTCCCCACACTGGATGACTTTATGAGCCTATTAGGCTCGTGTCTTATAGAGGCACCCGCCAGGACGTGCTTCCTACAAGCTCATCTCGCCACTGTAAAATCGAACAGGTCCGATTGGAAAGTCTGCAACAGAGCTTTCGTTAGGACCTGGAACAACTGTTCTTCTTTATACGTTGATGCTGCCAACGATAGATCTTGCCAGTCTAGTTCTTGCCTCGAATTTCGCCTTGACCAAGTGGTACGGAATCCTAGGCAGCTTCTCTGAGAATAAGACAGAAGCGCAGTCCGGGTCGAGTTTACCTGTTCTAAACGTAGCCGGTGCATCGTTCCAAAAATCTAATCCTGTGGGGAAGAGAAGAGAGGTAGCCTCCGTCTCTCTTAGCACTGTAGGGGCTTATCCTCCGCCACCTTAGATGTACAGGGCGACGGAACTCCGTTTGGGGTCACAAACATGGTAAAATTGCCTTTATGTGGCGTTAATCTAGTGTTAACGCAACCCCAATCGGAGAGGGTGCTAACGCAAGTAGCTTGAGCCTGATCCCTCGGGAAGATCACTGTCTCACTTCAGGACTTTATCCACTCTGACTAGCGCATGTTTTGCTAGTCTAACAAAGCCAGGGAATGGAAATTGGAGACCTGGTGGAAAGAGCTCAAAGTCCTCTAGGGGGGCGGGTTCCGCACCCTTCAATGGTCAGCTTCCCATCCAAGAATGGGGCATGCAGTGCTAACCGCCACGGGTTGTCCTTATCAAATGGCGGAAGCTTAGACGCATCCGGCACTATCATAGATAGCGCCTGGGTCCCGGAGTGGAGAAATCCGGTCAACATTTCCTCCAGAGGCCTGATCCTCTCGGTCAGAGTCGTTATTGCCTGGCCGAAGGTATCTGAGCCTGAGGCGAGTCATATTGACTCAAGCCTCTGATCAATTACTCCGCTAACCTTCGTCATTAGAAGGTTAGCGAAGGCTTCTGGGTCAAATCCGGACTCCGTCGCCTTAGGATCGGTGACTTTCGATCTCGACCCCTTAGTAGGGGGAGGATCCTTGGCAGCAGGCAACTGGGCGGTAGAAGTCGACAGCTGTGGGGCCGAAGACGACTCAGTCGCCGCTGACGGAGTTGGTTTGGATCCCTTTCGAAGGGTTTTTGGTCTTACCGATTTGTCCTTGGGAACGACCGAAAGCGATCCTTCCCAAGTAGGGGTGGGCATAGAGAAGCCCAGGAAAGAAGAGGAAGAAGGAGTAGGAGGACTCAGGAGACTTGCCTCACTTACCTCCCCACCTACCTGTTCCTCCTTGGCCATGGGCTCTAGGTTGATGTTAATAGCCGCCACCTCTTCCGTCATCAAGTCCTTTTGGTCGTCTGGGATCAGCATTGTCGCCACTCGGATGGCTTCTATGAGGGGCCCGGCAACGTGCGCCGGAACCGCCGTCATAGCTGTGGCCCCCTTGAACAGAAGGGAGCATAATCCTGTGTCCAAGATGTACAGCTGTCCTTTCGGCACGTTCTTGCCAAACCCAGAGACCCATCCTCTGAGTGCCACCCTTGCCTCATGTCAGGCATCGAAGCAGCCTGTCAGAGAGGAAACCGAATTAATATTCCATTTGGGGAATAGTATCTATAACAAACTTGCTAAGTTATTATAACAAAATTTTCATGTCAATGATACAGCAAAGATATTTACCTGCTCATCAGTTAGAAGTGAAACCATCTCATAGCAGACTAACTCTTGAGCTGGACGGCACAGTTCTCGTGAGAGCAACACACTACGTGCCCGTAGGGCTTACCGAGGGAGGCGGAGCACCCTTCCGCCTGGCAACGGACCATCTGTAATTTGAAATTCACTTATGAGTACCAGACTCCAGCGCCGGAGTTAACTCTGAAGAGAGCATGCACCTTAACCTAGATATTGGTTCAAGACTTACTCACTAATAATTTCAACTCACTGAATGAATAAAGAAATTCTTGGGTGTATTTGCCTGCTCCCGATTCCATCCTTAGAAGGTAGATGTAAGTCTGGTATGTGGGATCTGAGGTCCGCCGGACCGGAGAGAAGGAAGAACCTAATCTCTATTACGGTCTGCTGAATCAGAAGGCTACGCATTATCGTAGCCAAAAACCTGACTAGTCCACCATCCCCACCAGAGCAGGGAACAACATAAGGACGGAAATAGAGCTCCGGCAACACAGTATAATACTCCGGCAGCGGATGTGAGGGTGAGTCACACTCCGTCAGTACCTCTAAGGTCCGGAGATGTCTATAGGGTAGTCCCTCAAAGCTCCGCCTAC